>NC_091120.1:196229771-196469771 GCF_040183065.1 Periplaneta americana | reverse complement strand
CAATTACAAATAATATTACAGTTAGTATTAAATTTACAATTACAATAAAATGAAAGTACGAAAAGATTACCTGAATAATTAAAGCTAGATAATTTATCATAGAGAAACAAAGAATATTTTATATTTACTGAATTACAAATTAAATCTAGAATAACAAAATTGTATAGTGATGAAATTACTGAATATTGAAATATTTTGTCATAGATTAAAGAAACTATTTACAAGTAATCAATTACTGACCAAGTGCCTAGTAAGTTTTCGTTTGAATTCAATTTTATTTCGACAGTCCCTGATGCTAGCAGGTAGCGAATTCCAGAGTCTTGGCAGGGCTATTGTGAAAGAAGATGAGTATGAGGAGGTGCGATGGGATGGTATTGTTAGTATTGTTTCATGACGAGAGCGTGTGTTCAGATTATGGTGGGAAGAAAGGTAAGTGAAGCGAGACGACAGGTACGAAGGAATAGAAGAGTTCAAGATTTCGAAGAGAAAGAGAAGTGAATGTAAATTTCTTTTCTTATCTAGTTTAAGCCAACCTATTGCTTCCAGGGATGGGGTAATATGATCATATTTACGAACATTGCTTACAAAACGTACACACAAATTATGAGCACGTTGAAGTTTCATTTTGTTGTCGCTGGAGAGGTCAGTCAGTAAAATGTCCGCATAGTCGAAATAGGGAAATGCAAGTGTCTGCACAAGGGACTTTTTTAAGCAAGAGGGGAGATGAACATTTATCCTTTTTAGCACATGGATAATAGAATATACTTTTCTGCAGGTTTCTATGTATGTATATATGTATGTATGTATGTAATGTATATGTATTTTTTAAAATCCTTATTTACAAGCATGTTCCATTACAAAAATGCAATACTACATGCTAATAGACTATACATTACAATGTTGCTAACTCTTTCGAATACAATGTAGGCCTATATACTTTATTTCTAGACTATTCTACTTTCCCTAAATTTACTATTTGCAACGTATTAATATCTATGCTACTATTGAATCTTTTAAATACGTACGACACTATTTTAGTACCTATTCTGTTTTTCTATTAGAAATTAAAAAAAAAAAAAAAAGAATCAATACTGTTGTTAATCCTTTTAAAAACTATGTTTAGAAGTATACTATTTAACAAATTAACCTATTTTCGTTAAATTTACTATTTGCAACGTGTCAACATCTACTGTATCCTACTGTTGGATCTTTTAAATACATTGTACATCACTATTTTAGAGCCTATTCTGTTTTTCTGTTTACAGATTTAAAAAAAATCTATACTGTTGTTAATCCTTTTAAAAACTATGTTTAGAAGTATACTATTTAACAAATTAACGTATTTTCCTTAAATTTACTATTTGCAACGTGTCAACATCTACTGTATCTACTGTTGAATCTTTTAAATACATTGTACAACACTATTTTAGAGCCTATTCTGTTTTCCTGTTTACACATAAAAAAAATCAATCAAATACTATTGGTAATCCTTTTGAACACTATGTTTAGAGATAAGTTATACTATTTAAGATATTAACCTATTTTCCTTGAATTTACTATTTACAATGTGCTAACATCTATGCTACTGTTGAATCTTTTAAATACGTACAACACTATTTTAGTACCTATTCCTTTTTTATATTTACAAATTAAAAAAAATCAATACTATTGTTAATCCTTTTGAAAACTGTGTTTAGAAGTATACTATTTAACAAATTAACGTATTTTCCTTACATTTACTATTTGCAACGTGTCAACATCTACTGTATCTACTGTTGAATCTTTTAAATACATTGTACAATACTATTTTAGAGCCTATTCTGTTTTTCTGTTTACAAATTTAAAAAAAAAATCTATACTGTTGTTAATCCATATAAAAACTGTGTTTAGAAGAATACTATTTAACAAATTAACGTGTTTTCCTTAAATTTACTATTTACAATATGTCAAAATTAATAGTTTTTGTGAACTTTTTGAATGGTTTTGTATATTTATTCACTAAGTCACAGTTGCTCATCGGCCAATGTATGTATGTATGCATGCACATACGTACGTAAGTATGTATCGTTATTTCGGGGAGATCTTCAATTCATGGTGTAAATCGTTAAGAAATCCAGAACAAGATGTAGAAAAATTACGTACCTTGGATTGAACATTTGTTTTTGTAGAAGAATCCCGAATTCATGTCTTCACAACATAGTATCGTGGCTAGCTTCTCTTTGTTAGTTATGTAAGCTTTGTTCATAGTTTGGCAAGCTAGAATAAACACGCCTACGCTCAATACATATAGTAAGAAGGAGCCTTCACTTGTTTTACGGAGGCTATTACTTCTTATAGACTTGATGGCTTAACTACCGCTTGGATCTGATGCTTGTATTTCTCAGCAGGGCGTGATGGGATAAACATTAAGATTTCAAAGAGATTAAAGAGTCGTTTTTAATTGCAATAAAGCGTGAAACATTATGAAATTTGTAGTTGCCAAGTCATTTAGTATCTTGGCGCTCAAGAGAGGATCTTGGTGGAGATTTACGAAGTTATAAAACGTGACAGGATACCAGTCATTACTGCGCCCTGGGGGTCAACTGCGAAACTGAGCGGGTCACGTGACTATAGTGCTATACCAGTCTGTGGGAAAACGAGTTTCAGGACGTGTTCCTTAATTGGAGCACTTCGACAACTCATCCGTCGCAGTGAAAGACACTTTAATGCTGTTTGCTCTTTGTTCAGTAGGTTATTATTGCTTTATGAGCAATTGACACAGTTATATCAAGTTCGCCTTCTGATCTCACGTTCTCAGAAGTCTTCTATACACCTCTGCTCCTTTGTTTTTTTATCTCTAGTTCTGTCGGCTTATTAATTTTTTCTACCTCATTACGTAGAATACAAAAAGATATCATTGTAAGGCTGAAAATGTTCTTTTTGAAATGTTCAAGGAAACTTGGAGCAACAGTAACAAATATAAATGATACTCGGGAGGAAATTAAACACAGAATAAATATGGGAAATGCCTGTTATTATTCGGTTGAGAAGCTTTTATCATCCAGTCTGCTGTCAAAAAATCTGAAAGTTAGAATTTATAAAACAGTTATATTACCGGTTGTTCTTTATGGTTGTGAAACTTTGACTCTCACTTTGAGAGAGGAACATAGGTTAAGGGTGTTTGAGAATAAGGTGCTTAGGAAAATATTTGGGGCTAAGAGGGATGAAGTTACAGGAGAATGGAGAAAGTTACACAACACAGAACTGCACGCATTGTATTCTTCACCTGACATAATTAGGAACATTAAATCATGACGTTTGAGATGGGCAGGGCATGTAGCAGGTGTGGGCGAATGCAGAAATGCATATAGAGTGTTAGTTGGGAGACCAGAGGGAAGAAGACGTTTGGAGAGGCCGAGACGTAGATGGGAGGATAATATTAAAATGGATTGAGGGAGGTGGGATGTGATGATAGAGAATGGATTAATCTTGCTCAGGACAGGGACCGATGACGGGCTTATGTGAGGGCGGCAATGAACATCCGGGTTCCTTAAAAGCCAGTAAGGAATTATTAATAAAATTTATCTATGCTAGAGGTCCCACAGATTGTGTCGGTTAAATATATGTTTTCTTTTATTCCTCAATTTGGGCTATTCCCGACAACGCCTCTTCCTAAATGCTCCGTCGGTTTCAACTTTAACCTTCTTAATGGTTCGGCTTTTGTTCCAAGGATTCAGAAGATGGGAAGAAAGGAAATCTTGTAGGAAATGGTTGCGGTCAGATGTATGAGAAAATGAGCAAATAATGACCCACGCCTGCCAGGTTGCCGCTATTCCTCCAATATCTGGCGTAGCTCTGCAGAAAAAACCTGCGACCCAACACAGTCTGTGTTCTAACACGAGCAGACGCTGCTCACAAAAAGAATAGCAGAAAAAGGCTCCCCAACATGCCCCTAACTAGTGGGTCAAGACCCTCGCAAGTGTCTGGAACTGCAGAGGGGTGGGATTTCTAGCAGGGTTACCACCTGCCCAGAATGTGAATGGCTTTCTTCTGCTCCTGCAATTTCGAGAGTTGGGGTGATGAAAATATTGAATTTCATGTTCCGTAATTCGTTTGACTACATTCTGCACGTAATGGCGGTTTGTGATTTGAACTGTCATTCCATTTGAACAGAGAGTATTGCTTGGTTGCGAGATTCCCCCCCCCCCCCTCAAAGCTTTAATGTTGCTATAATGTTGTTGGGAATCTAGCCTATGTACTTTTAGAAAATAAATAAGTGAATGAATGAATGAATGAATGAATGAATGAATGAATGAATGAACAAACGAGGGAACGAACGAATAAGTAAATAAATAAATAACTAAATAAATTAATTAATAAGTAAATAAATAAATAAGTAAATAAATAAGTAAATAAATAAATAAATAAATAAGTAAATAACTAAATAAATAAATTAATAAGTAAATAAATAAATTAATAAGTAAATAAATAAATAAGTAAATAAATAAGTAAATAAATAAATAAATAAGTAAATAACTAAATAAATAAATTAATAAGTAAATAAATTAATTAATAAGTAAATAAATAAATAAATAACTAAATAAATAAATAACTAAATAAATAAATTAATAAGTAAATAAATAAATTAATAAGTAAATAAATAAATAAGTAAATAAATAAGTAAATAAATAAATAAATAAGTAAATAACTAAATAAATAAATTAATAAGTAAATAAATTAATAAGTAAATAAATAAATACATAAATAAATAACTAAATAAATAAATTAATAAGTAAATAAATAAATTAATAAGTAAATAAATAAATAAGTAAATAAATAAGTAAATAAATAAATAAGTAAATAACTAAATAAATTAATTAATAAGTAAATAAATAAATTAATAAGTAAATAAATAAATAACTAAATAAATAAATAAATAACTAAATAAATAAATTAATAAGTAAATAAATAAATTAATAAGTAAATAAATAAATAAGTAAATAAATAAGTAAATAAATAAATAAATAAGTAAATAACTAAATAAATTAATTAATAAGTAAATAAATAAATTAATAAGTAAATAAATAAATACATAAATAAATAACTAAATAAATAAATTAATAAGTAAATAAATAAATAAGTAAATAAATAAATAAATAAATAAGTAAATACATAAATAACTAAATAAAAATAAATTAATAACTAAATAAATAAATAAATAAATAAATAAGCAAATAAATAACTAAATAAATAGGCCTAAGTGAATAAGTAAATAAATAAGTGAATAAGTAAATAAATAAATAAATAAATAACTAAATAAGTAAATAAGCAAATAAGTAAATAACTAAATAAGTAAATAAATACATAAATAAATGAATAACTAAGTAAATAAATAATTAAATGAAGAAATAAATGAATAAATAAATAACTAATAAATAAATAAATGAACTACTAGAGAAGTGTTGTTATATTGCCAGTTGTTCTTCATGGTTGTGAAACTTGGACTCTCACTTTGAGAGAGGAACAGAGGTTAAGGGTATTTGAGAATAAGGTGCTTAGGAAAATATTTGGGGCTAAGAGGGATGAAGGTGCAGGAGAATAGAGAAAGTTACACAACACAGAACTGCACGCATTGTATTCTTCACCTGGCATAATTAGGAATATTAAATCCAGACGTTTGAGATGGGCAGGGCATGTAGCACGTATGGGCGAATCCAGAAATACATATAGAATGTTTGTTGGGAAGCCGGAGTGAAAAATACCTTTAGGGAGGCCGAGAAGATAATATTAAAATGGAATTGAGGGCGGTGGGATATGATGGTAGAAACTGGATTGATCTTGCTCAGGATAGGGACCTATGGCGGGCTTATGTGAGGGCGGCAATGAACCTCCGGGTTCCTTAAAAGTCAGTAAGTATAGTATAAGTAATGTTATTATATTCTAATATTGTGCATTAATAGGCTACTCATGTTCAACGGTAGGCGTGGTGTATTTTGACGTCCTTGTTGTCGTCTGTAATGATATTGTACATTCTCACAATAAAACGACAGGAGCTGCTGCAGGCGATAAGGGGTCCTTTATTTGGCGAAGGTAAACACTCGGCTTTTTAAAGGCCCTGTCTGATTCATGGAGATGGATGGCCGCTAGGACAATGACAGTCGTGCACGCGATACGGATAGCCCCTGCTAATGGCCTGTTATCAGTCACGGACACGGCGACCCTCTGTGTACAAGTCCAAATTATGCAGCCTCGAGAAAGCGCTCGCAAAAAAGTGGATGACGTGTTTTGTTCTTAAAGAGTCTCGGGTTTGGTCATAGGATATTGATAATTTTCTATTGTAACTTTTTTTTTTTTTTTTTTTTGCTATTAATTCATTCAGAGAAGTCGTTAGCTAGCTGAACATTTCTGCCTGACCTTTGCTGGTCTGCGAGAGTCGAAAGGTTGAAAATCGCTGCTTTAAATCATACATCTATCCGTCAGATATACATTCATCGATCCGTCTGTTATCCATCCATCCCTTACATCATCCATCCATCCATCCGTTAGATCATCCATCCATCTGTCGAATCATTCATCCACCCACTCATCCATCCATCCATCCATTCTTTACATCATCCACCCATCAGAACATCCATATACATTCTTTAAATCATACATCAATCCGTCAAATATTCATTCATTGATTCATTTCTTATCCATCCATCACTTACATCAATCCCTTACATCATTCATCCATCCATCAGAGCATCCATCCTTCTGTTAGATCATCCACCCATTCATCAGTCAGACTATCCATATATATTATTTAATCATGCATCAACCCATCAGATATCCAGCCATCGATCCATCTGTTAACCATCCATCACTTACATCAATCTCCATCCATTAGATCATCCATCCATCATATCATCCGTTACATCATCCATCCATCCGTCAGATCATCCATCCATCTTTTAGAGCATTCATCCATCCCGTATATCATCCATCCATCCATTACATCATCCATACATCCGTTAGATTATCCTTCCATCCATTCTTTAGATCATCCATCCTGCCGTTAGATCATCCACCCATTTATTAGTCATACCATCCATATATATTATTTAATCACGCATCAATCCATCATATTTCCAGCCATCGATCCATCTGTTAACCATCCATCACTTACATCAATCTCCATCCATTAGATCATCCACCAATCCGTTAGATCACCCATCCCTTACATCATCCATCAATCCATCAATTCCTTACATCATCCATCCATCCATCCATTCTTTAGATCATTCATCCATCCCTTACATCACCCATCCGTTAGATTATCAATCCATCCATCCGTTAAATTATCCATCCATCCATTCTTTAGATAATCCATTCTTTCGTTAGATCATCCACCCATCATCCGTCAGAACATCCACATACGTTCTTTAAATTATACAGCCATCCGTGAGATATCCATCCATCGATCCATCTGTTATCCATCCATCCATCCCTTACATCATCCATCCATCCGTTAGATCATCCATCCATCTGTTACATCATCCGCAAATCCATGTGTCAAACCGTCCAAGATATTTAACTAAGTCTTCCCATTAGAAGTACTTGTTAATTTATTATGAGTTTGAGTCATCTGATTCGTTTGTGTTTTAGATTGAAGTAGTGAAATCTGTTTGTTGAGATTCTGTTTTTCCAAATCATCTGTCAGTTAATATATCATGGCATCTGTGCTGCGATTGTAATGGTGGACATTGTGGACACGTGCTCTGAAGTTGGCATATAGACAAACTGTGACAGTAAACATTTTTACGAATGTGAACATCTTTCATTGATACTTTCCTTCATATCTCTGCAACAGAATTTACAGACTATTAGTTTTTAAATGTATGAGTAGAATACTAACTCCCTGTTGAAGGTATACAATTACGGGACACTCTGTATAAATACCGGTATTCATATTGCTTTAGACTGTATTTTTCCGTAAAAAGATTGCTGTTCGCTACTATAGCCTATAAGAATCCTTTCCTCATTACCAACATGACTATTTTTCCTGTAAGATCAGTTATTTTGAGACCATGAAATAGTTTTCAATAGAATTGCGGATCCAGTCACGTGACAATTCGATAGAATATGATATTGAGTGTAAGGGCATTGCCACGGTATCTGAATGCTTCAAACTTCGCATCTCCGGCGCATTCTCCTTCACGAGCTTGGACATTCTGGGAAGTTTTTGTAACAATCCCTTGAATGTAACTCCGCTGAACTCTCCTGCCACTAAAAGTTGAGACTTCCACCCACCCCTCGCCCCGTCCGCTCCGCCGTGTATAATGCATAATGCATTAGGCACAAAAGCCCCTCTCTACCTCAACGTTCTCCGGACATCCGAATCTTGTCCTCAAGTTTGGTTGTCACATCCACCAGCCAGCAGGGCAGGGATCTTCCTTCCTCTTTCGTTGCGGTGCTTGGAACACTGTCCAGACGTCAGACAACTTTATCTTTCACTGTTTCAGTTTTTGTGGCCCTAGGACCGCTCATACAGTAGAAAAGTCAGGCAGAAAGACGTGAGATGTAACATTTGTGACGCTGAATCCTTGTCTTAAAGCAACGTGCATTTTAAATATATCTTTGGGACACGGACGTTTTTTTCCAGATCAATTTACTGTTACTAAATTCAGAATATATCTTCGAATATACATGGATTGATGGTCGCATGGAACGACTGACGTTTGCATGAATGTAATGCGTGGATGAATGATTGGATAGTCAGTTTGACCGAAATTTGGAAGGATGGGTGGTTTGACAGATTGATGGACGGATGGACAGATATGGCTTCAAGGAACACTCGAAATCAAATTCCTTCGGTATCACAACAGTCTTCCCAAGGTGAGAAGAAAAGAAAATTAAGAATAAAGAAGGAGGAAAAGTATTTTCTTAGATAAAATGGGATTAAAACGATTAAAACGTTCTTTACTTATAGTAAAAATCATAATAAAAAATAAAGCCATGAAAGGTGGGGGGGGAATTTGCAAATCAGTCCAAATTGCAACAAAATTTGTGTTGTAAATCAGTCCCAAGTAAAAAAAAAAAAAACAATAAGTATTGTAAACCAGTCGACATTTGGAACATAATAGTATTGTAAGCCAGTCCTTATTGCAACAAAATAAATGTAAACCAATTGAGATTGCAAAAAAGAAAAGTCAAAGTGCAACAAAATACTCGTAAGTATTCTAAACCAGTCCAAATTGCAACAAAATAAGTGTTGTAAATCAGTCCAAACTTCAACAAATGAAGTGTTCCAAACCGGTCCAAATTTATACCACTCCAAATTTCAACAAAAGTGTTGTATACCACTCCTAATTTAAACGAAATAAGTGTTGTAAAACCACTACAAATTTCAACAAAATAAATGTTGTAAACCACTACAAATTTCAACAAAATAAGTGTTGTAAACCAATACAAATTTTAACAAAATAAGTGTTGTAAACCACTACAAATTTCAACAAAATAAATGTTGTAAACCACTACAAATTTCAACAAAATAAGTGTTGTAAAACATTACAAATTAAAAAAAAAATAAGTTTTGTAAACGACTCCAAATTTAAACAGTTAAGTGTTATATACCTCTCCAGATTTCAACAAAATAAGTGTTGTATACCACTCCAAATTTCAACTAAAATAAGTGTTGTAAAGCATTAAAAATTTCAAGAAAATAAGTGTTGTAAACGACTCCAAATTTAAACAGAATGAATGTTCTTAAACCACTCCAAATTTCAACAAAATAAGTGTTATAAACCAATACAAATTTTAACAAAATAAGTGTTGTAAACCACTCCAAATTTCAACAAAATAAATGTTGTAAACCAATACAAATTTCAACAAAATAAACGTTGTAAACCAATACAAATTTCAACAAAATAAGTGTTGTAAACCACTCCAAATTTCAACAAAATAAATGTTGTAAACCACTCCAAATTTCAACAAAATAAATGTTGTAAACCAATACAAATTTCAACAAAATAAATGTTGTAAACCAATACAAATTTCAACAAAATAAGTGTTGTAAACCACTCCAAATTTCAACAAAATAAATGTTGTAAACCAATACAAATTTTAACAAAATAAGTGTTGTAAACCACTCCAAATTTCAACAAAATAAATGTTGTAAACCAATACAAATTTTAACAAAATAAGTGTTGTAAACCACTACAAATTTCAACAAAATAAATGTTGTAAACCACTACAAATTTCAACAAAATAAGTGTTGTAAACCATTACAAATTAAAAAAAAAATAAGTTTTGTAAACCACTCCAAATTTCAACAAAATAAATGTTGTATTCCACTCGAAATTTCAACAAAATAAATGTTGTATACCACTCCAAATTTCAACAAAATAAATGTTGTATTCCACTCGAAATTTCAACAAAATAAATGTTGTAAACCACTCCAAATTTCAACAAAATAATTGTTGTAAACCATTAAAAATTTCAACAAGATAAGTGTTGTATACCACTCGAAATTTCAACAAAATAAATGTGTATATCACTCCAAATTTCAACAAAATGTAATCCACTTCAAATTTCAACAAAAGAAGTTTTGTAAACCAGTTTAAATTGTAACAAACTTTACACTTGGGTCAAAAAGAGAACCTTTACGAACTTCTCTCATACATAACTAGTTTCGAGGAAATATTCCTTTTTAAGAACAAGGTTTGACGTGTCTAAGTTTTTTTTTTACCAGAACCCTGCATTTAATTTTAATTGACATTACATGTTACTTTCGAACTCATTATTTATTGTTTAAAAATTTACGAACGCTGATGTCTCATTTCTGCTCGGAATTTTCTTTCTGTTGCTATGGAGATCTTGATGCAAAGCCTGCCTGCAAGATCCCGGTCTTTATTTCCATGTCGTCCACACGCGGTACAGAAATCAGAGGAATGCCCGGTGAACAAAGCCGCGGAGCGGGTTCAGAGGGACAGGCGCACACACCTGCCAGCGGCGTGACCTCACGGACTCAGTCGATGTCGCCTCGCCGGATATGGCTGGGAGGTGCTCACGTACCCTGAGCGATAGAGCGTATCTGGAAGGCCTGTCCTCTACGTCACAGAGCGATGACATCACAACATAAACTTCTTCACAGATTAATTCTTCTTCTGTTGAAGAATGTTTTGCCCTTATCGGGACTTGCACAAATCACATCTTCAGATTTTTTTTTTTTAGTTTAGTAACATATTAGAGACACATTGATAGGAGTTTAGCATGTGTCCTAACTCTGTCCCCTCCAAAAAAAATCTTATCGCATTGATAGCGGCGAATAACCGTGTAGAAATGTAGTAGATTGCCAACATTTTATCTTTGTGTTCAGGTACCGTTACTGTTGAGGGCAGTGTTGCCACTGGCTAAAAGTAAAATGTACAAAATCTCATAGAAAGTTCTATCAAATGGTACCATACTACTATTTTTAATGTACAGTAATGGCAAAAAAAAACGACCGACCCTTGCAGCTGATTTCAGAGCCTTGTTCACTCCAGAGCACGATAGACTGGTAACTAAGACTTTCGTGGTTCGAATCCTGTCTGGGAAGGAAACTTTTTTTTGTTCCTTATTCAAATTTATTCCCAATACTTTTCGATTGCTGGTAAAATTCATGTTCTGGGAATAATAAGTTAATTAAGTAGTAAAATATCGCTGCAATCGAAAAGTATTGGGAATTAATTTGAATAAGGAAGAAAAAAAAAAAAGTTTCCTTCCCAGGCAGGATTCGAACCACGAAAGTCTGTGTTACCAGTTTACCGTGCTCTTGAGTGAACAAGGCTCTGAAATCAGCTACGAGGGTCGGTCCGGTTTTTTTGCCACAACTGTACCAAATTTACGAATATCTTACACCCAACCAACTAATTACAAAATCTGGGAAAATGGATTAATACTTAACAGAAAACTAACATAATTTGTAAAGGTAAAGGTAAAGGTATCCCCGTAACATGCCATAAAGGCACTTGGGGGACATGGAGGTAGAGCCCCATGCTTTCCATGACCTCGGCACTAGAATGAGGTGGTGTGATCGGCACCACGCTCTGACCGCCTTTCACCCCCGGGAAACTAACATAATTTGTAGTTGTAAATTTACTGTATTTACAGCTATACGAGTTTTATTTTTAATTTTATTTTTACATACAGGGTGATCCGTAAGTAGTGTCGTTAATTTCAGGGAGTTATTCTTTGAGATATTTCAAATATAAAAGTTCAATACAATTTTGCTCGTTTTTGCTTCCTTTTCGAGATAAAAATTATTTTATATGAAGCATTTTACAGCGTGTTTTTGGTGTAAACCTATTGATTTAATTCTCTGTGTGCTGAGTGAATTTAAGAGAAAAATATATTATGATAATACGTGGTTGAAAACGTTTTAGTCTTGTTCTTCAAATGTGCAGTAATTTCATCAGAACAAATGTAACTTTTCTTTCTGCAAAGGAATTTTAAAATATTACATTTGTTTGGATGAGATTTCTCCACATTTAAAGAGCAAAACTAAAATTATTTCAACCACTTATTATCATAATACCCTGCTCTCTTAAATTGAATGAGCGTATTGGGGATTAAATCAACGGCTTCCACAAAAAACACACTGACATGTTTCATCTGAAAACATTTTTTCCTCGAAACATATCGTCTGTTTCTTGGTGAAAGTCACCAAGTCCAAAATGAAAAATTGTTGGGAAAAGTCATTTAAAGGTTTAATGATCCATCCAAAGATAACTGTACTTCTTTAGATGTTGATAATAAGTTATTTTGAAGGTAAATGTGCTATATTGTTAGTTTTTAATACACAATTATGTGTTAAATTTTCATAATGCTTGGAAGCCTTGGAATGTGACTTGGTCACTTTTACCAAGAAACCGACGATATACATGTGTGTGTTCAGTGCAAAATGCGGCTAATTATAACCAATTTTATTACGAAAAGATGGTAGCTCCATTATTTGTTCATAGTTTACCCCTCTAAATTGCTTAAGAGCAATAGATATAAAGAAAGATATGTCCCCTGGTTTTACTGCCCGCCTGCTGCAAGTCATGTCGAGTGGTATCCGTCGTTACAAAGGGGGCACTTTATAAGGCTGGCGTGTTGCGCGCTCCATCATCACACCTGAACACAGTCGCTCGAGGAATATGAAGAGCGCCCGGATGCCATCCAGGAAGGTCGTTTACCCGGCCGGCACTGGCATGCATCATCTGGTCCAACCGAACCAGTCACGATGTCTGCCCCACATTTCAGCAGCGAGACTTTCAATTCCGCGTGTGAAACATGTCACATTTTGTGTGACAACTGCTGCTACGAATTGTCAGGAAACCTGTTATTTCATTCACGTGGTTAATGGAAAGAATTTGCACTGACACTTGTCTTGGCTGGTGAACAATTAAGTTATATGTACACCTTTACATACAAAAAATTTTGTTTTGTATAATTTTGCTCTGAAAAATTTTTATACAATTGAGAATGGTACCAGAAAGAGAATGAAGTGAACAGATCCCTTGAAATTATGTCTAAATTGTTCATAAAAATTATTTTGTTTATAATTCTGACATGCAACTTGAAACATGATAGCTCATGCAGTTTTTAAGATAGAGCCACAGTTTCTTTACTGTTTTATAGCCAAAACTATTCTTTAGTGCCTGACATAGAGCTATTTTTTTATTTTTATTTACATTAATTAAATATTACATATATGTAACTTACAATAATAGTTTATGTTGCATAAATCATGTAAAAAATCCATAGATAATTATTAATTATATTAATGTTATTTTATTCATTGTCAGGCACTGGGGGACATTTCAAGCTTCAAAATGACACCAATATCTTCTTGGTATCACCATATTTGACTGAGATATCTTGTTTGAAAGAATTAAATATTCTAAAATTACTATTTACAGGAAATGAGCCACAAACTTTCAGAGCCTAGAAGACTCCATCATCGTATGTCACCCCTTAAGCAGCTTCATGTCGGTCCAGTTTCAGCTTCTTTCTGCCTCTCAAATACCTCCGCCTTGTTTTAACTTCAGGTGTTGAATGTTTTTTTTTTTTTTTTTTTTTTTTGGGCATTTTCGTCCCTATTTCCATTGATGCAACAAATCCTGCGATGGTGTTAGACCCAGGGCTTATGCCCATCCTCCTCAGAATTGTAATTTCTACTTTTGTACTCTTATTAAAATGGCGTACAACTTCATTGACACACAAATTTACAGTTTTATGACTAACAGTAAAAGATTATAAATTACTTCATTATGTAAATTTTTTTTCAATCTAATGATCATGCTCAGATATCTATGCATCTATTTCGGGACTAGAAAGAAGTTTATTTTACAAGCAATGTTGGACGAGGGGATTGACTGCTACGAAGATCACTTCAAAAGTAAGTGACGGTGGCTGATGACGCAGCATTTTGGAAAGTGGGACTTATCTGAAAAAGCATAAAGCATAAATCGAAAATTCTTATATCAAATTAAAGGGGAGAAAATTCTCTATTAAAATAGTTATATTTTGAAAATTCTAATTTTTCATCACTTTTTGCATTTTGTGGGTGTACATATTATACCTTAAATACTACAAATCCTGAGAACAAGTTACAGAAATTAATGAACGTATGTATCAGATCAAACGTATACAAGTGAAGTGAAGAAAATTACAAAAAAAAAAAAAAAAAATACTAGAAATTCTTTGCCTTAGAAGTTACTTTTCTTTTTTTCAGAATCAGCGGTTGGTATCCTTGTGATCAAGGGTGGGAAATTTTCATTATTTCCTCTTTAGTACCAGTCATCAACGTGCTTAGTTTAAGGATATCTCAAACTGCGGCAAACAAACTGTTTCAGGCTGTTCAAAACAAAATGTTTGTTGCTGTTTGAAACGTCTTCAATACACACTGCAGCAAACAAATCATTATCAAACACACAGTTCCTGTGATCCTTCAAGTGACAACTGCAAAAATCTGGATGTTTTTCTATTCACACAAGGAGTTTCTCAGCATCACACTTCTAAAAATTAGTTTGTGCTGTATTACTATAAATAAAATAGCTCAATTTGTTACAGTACGTATCTGATAACATTAGAGAGTTTTCACACTTTCGCCGTACGCTAAACGCTTAACAGTATGTTGACGTCATTGATGAAAGAGCCAATCAGAACCATTCACCTCACGTTATTTCAATAGCGAACCCGGTATCTCTAGGCGGATAACGTGGGCAAACGAAGTTTACCGTAGACCTGATTCGGTGTTAAAACATGGCGTCTCGTTTGAAATTTACCACTGTGGACGATATTCATCTACTTAGAACACCTCAAGATGGATAAATTATTCGGACCAAAGTACGGTAAGGCTCAGGAAAGAATTTTCCGTTGACATTCCAACAGACAAAAGTTTGAGCCGTGAGTACTCCACCAAGCCAAAACGCTTCTTTGTTTAACTCGCCGAAGCTCGGAAACCAGTAAAGATTTTGAGTAGCGACCACTTTTAAAAGTAAATTCCTTTCTTTCTCAACATTTCTTTCGCTTTGACTCCCCATCTAACGTGAAAAATAAAAAAGTTTATCGTTTACCAACTTTTGAAGGTGTAAATGTCTAGTCTGAACGGATAACACCGAAGTTAGTATTTTTTTTTCTCGCTTTTCAAAAAAAGATTTTCACTTCGAATTTTTTTCTTGCTTTCCTTAGACTTTGAGCTATCGGTTAAAAAAATTACAAGCGCGATTGATTGACTGTAATATAATCTACGACATGATAAATGTTAAAGGAGCGGGAAATGTGTAATGATTCTTTCCTAAGTTTTACGAACGTCAATGCGCGTCACCATATACGCCACTACTGACGTCTATTTACTTTTGCTTCTATACATTAATATAATAGTCTTTAGGTCTATGTATTGAACAACATATATTTTTAAGTTTGTAGACTTATTATTTTGCCCTTATGGACGAAGTCATTTTTTTTTAAATTCATTACACGGCCTTAGATGGCAGTTATTTTAATTTTAAAACTCATTTATCTCATTAAATATCAGTCCTATCAAAATTGTTCAAGGAATAAAACTTATCGCAAATTATTTTTAAAGAAACTTTTGTTATGTAACATTTTTCACAAAAATCAATAATAAGCGAGATATTTCGATTTATTTAATTCAGGCCCCCTTATAACCCCCCTTTTAAATAATGTATTTTGAATGCCATATAGCCCAAAATCTAAGTTACAACGAACTTAATTTATATTCCAATTTTCATCGAAATCCGTTCAGCGATTATCGCGTGAAAAGGTAACAAGCATACATACATACAGACAGACAGACATACAAACAAAAATTTAAAAAAAGCGATTTTCGGTTTCAGGGTGATTAATTATATATGGTAGGACCAATTATTTTTTAGAAAATCGAAAATTACCAGAAAAATTTCGGCTACAGATTTATTATTATTATAGATAATATAGATATATATATAGATATAGAATTATTATTATTACAGCTACTTTATCGGCGGCCGGGTAGCACAGTTGGTAGAGTGGCTGGCTACGGACTGAAAGGTTCGGGGTTCGATCCCAGGTGGTGACAGGATTTTTTCTCGTTGCCAAACTTTCAGAACGGCCCCGAGGTTCACTCAGCCTCCTATAAAATTGAGTACCGGGTCTTTCCCGGGGGTAAAAGGCGTGGTGCCGACCACACCACCTCATTCTAGTGCCGAGGTCATGGAAAGCATGGGGCTCTACCTCAAGTGCCTTCATGGCATGTTACGGGGATACCTTTTTTACCTTTTTAGACTTATTATTTCAGGTCTCGAATTATACTGAACCGAAAATAATAAATCATTTTTGTGAAATATACGCAATTGATAGTAAGAGTAAATAACGTAAAGAATGTAACGGTTAGAGCGTCTGGCCGTGAAACTAGCGGGTCCTGTTTCAAATCCTAGTTGGGAGAAGTTACCTGGTTGGGTTTTTCTTCCAGGGTTTTCCCTCAACCCAATATGAGCAAATGCTGGGTAACTATCGGTGCTGGACCCCGGAGTTATTTCACCGGCATTATCACCTTCATTCCATTCAGACGCTAAATAACCTGAGATGTTGATACAGCGTCGTAAAATAACCCACTAAAAGTATCTCATAATCACCTGACATAATTAGGAACATTAAATCCAGTCGTTTGAGATGTATGTATGTATGTATGTATGTATGTATGTATGTATGTATGTATGTATGTATGTATGTATGTATGTACAGTATGTATGTATGTATTTATTCACACTGCAATGGGTATATACCCGGTGGCAGTGGTAACTAATTACACTCAATAAAGACAATAATAAACACAATTAAATACAATTAATACTAATACTAATAATTAATACTAACAATAATTAATAATAATAACAACAACAGGGAACATCCTAAATTAAATGAAGCACGATCGGTTAAAATAACATTTAAAGTAAATCTAATTTGTACCTTAAACCTATGTTCGAACTAAAACCCACGAGTATGATATGTTCATATCTGCACAAGTACCTTTCAACACTACACTCATTTCGCTGTCAACTCACTCACTGCACTGGAACTACGACACATTTCACTGATTCTATCCTGATTTCACTAACACTTCAAAAACATTTCACTGTTAAAATACTTTGCACTGCCACTATAAACTATAAAGCTTCACTGACAGGAACACGTTTCACTTACACAGCACACTTCACTGACACAACACACTTCACTGACACAACATAATTCTTCACTGATAGAACACTTCAATAACAAAATATCAGTTACACCCTTTAAATACTGTGTATAATTGTCGTCTATTAGTAAAGTCCTTAAGCCTATTTTTAAATACATTTTTGTTAAATACATGATGGGCAGGGCATGTAGCATAGCACGTATGGGCGAATTCAGAAATGCATATAGAGTGTTAGTTGGGAGGCGGGAGGGGAAAAAGACCTTTGGGGAGACCGAGACATAAATGGGAGGATAATATTAAAATGGATTTGAGGAAGGTGGGATATGATGATAGAGAGTGGATTAATCTTGCACAGGATAGGGACCGATGGCGAGCTTATGTGAGGGCGGCAATGAATCTGCGGGTTCCTTAAAAGCCTTAAGTAAGTGTGTAAGTATATCTCAAAGAATAACCCCTCACTCACTCTGTATATTGAATAAAGAAATAATAGAAAAATGATAATTAGTAACAAAACACATTAATTTGTATTAAATTTAATTCATTGTAAATCATATTCACTATCCTTATAAATAAAAACCAATTCCTTAAAAATCTAAATATCATAGTAACACACAACCGATAGCATACAAGTTTCACGCATTTACAGGGATTCTATGAATCTCCCGTCACTTTTTTTTTTATTTTCCGTAGCCTAGTGACAAGTTATTCGGTTCCACATTCAATTATTTCAGTCTCTATACCGGCGCAGTGAAAGTTGCTAGGGCTGTACCGATCGTGTCTGACTTTTATTTGAGAGGCATTGGTCGAATTAAATGGTTTACAGAGCAATTTAAATCGAGATTACAGATTTAGCGAGCTCGCTGGCAGGGGGTGTGAGTAAAGACGAAATTGCTAAATCAATACTGCGGACACGTATGATTGGATAATTGAAACTGCCTATTGGAGATCCAGTGGTCGGATTACAAACTTTTTTCCACTCTTCTCGTCTACTGTAAATGTCCTTCACCTCCACAGTATCGCATTCTAGCTTGTATGTTTCATTATCCACTCTTTGATTTCACTATAACTTCAATCTGCAGGCATTTTTTCATCTGGGCCCAATTTTTCGGAATTAGGCTATTTAGGAATATTTTAAGGCAGGCATGTCAAATGATACCCACAGGAGCAAGCGCGCTCTTTAGAGCCCAGGAGAGCCTGAGCGCTTTACAGCGGAAAGGAAAGAGACAGACGAAAGAGGTGGTATATGCCGCTTGGTCGAGCTATATTCAGGGATAGCCAGCACTGATTCAATAGATAAAGGGAAGAGAACTTATTAAAACTGTATCCATGTTAATTTTTTTATTTGTCTGAGAAGTATAAATGCGTTATAAGAATGTAAGTTTCAATTTTAATGCTCATTTTTCACAAGTTTGATTTTTTTATTCAAAAGAAATATTTTCTCAACTTTTCGTATAGAAAAGTGAAATTTTCAGGTATAGGCCTATTTATTTAGTAACCTTACAAAATGTTTTCGTAAATCTAATATACTGTACCGTATATACGTATTACTGAAGATAGTGTATTGAAAATTTTGAAAATATTCGGATGGAAATTGTTTGTAAGGAAATGAATTAACAAAGCAACTACTGTTACATCATAAGCAAAAGATACGTGCCCATGTGCTGTAAAAATGTCAGCTCTATAGCTTCAGCAGATTTCGAGAAAATAATTTAATGTTCTGATGATAGGAAGTTGCTCACAAGTATCACCTTAAAATCATAATGCGATAAGAGTTTTGTTATGTAATATTAGTTACACTTAAAACAGATACAGTACCTAGGTAACTTTGTTTTGTATTGTAATATTGTGTTGATTAGTTTATTGATTACTTTTGTAAGGCTAAATATACCATCGATATCAATTCCAACTTATCATGTCATACTCAATCTCTTTCTTTGGAATATCACTTTCTTTATGAATTAAGTGTTTCATCCACTTAATACAGTATAATATTATACTACTATGGAATATAAGTGAATATTCCTTCTTAACTCTCTATTATGCAATATTAAGAAATCAGTGTTAGTATATTTGTTTTACAGACAATATAGATAATATTAAACAGAAAGAATCCATATAAAAATAACTACATAAAATTTGACGTTCCGTTTGAAGTTTGTGCACCACTTTTCTTAATCCAACAGGTTGCTTATTCATATACACAACCCTTCCTCTTTCCATACTTAGCGCTTGCTGCCCGCGCACGACGTCAAGGTCAGAAAAATGCGCTTGCTTTGACATCACTGTTTTAAGGAAATATTTCCAAGCAAATTAAAATTCGACTGGTTGACGCTAATGCAGTCTAGGTTCAATTGAAAAACTAATTTGTCTTCTTTTCTGTCTACGAAAACTAAAATAATTTTTTATAAAACTAACCGATTTTCAACATTTCTATGTTGTGTTATTTTTCATTTTAAGGGGATGTTGTTGTTTAATGAACCGCCCGAAGACAGATTTGAGCTTCGTGACACCAATAAGGCATCACTTATGGGGCAACTAAGTCAGGAGTTAATGGGATAAAGTGGCCAGTTGCTTTCCTCCTCCATTACACACATCACCTACTGGCTACATATTCTAGTAATGAGTCTTCAGATGTAGGCCTATGCAAACAATTATTCTTGTGACATGTACTGTGAGATGTACTGCCTGATAATAGATTTACACTAGTGGCAAAAAAAACCGTACCGACGGAATAATCAAAGTCCCCGAAATGAACCACTGCGCATGCCACGCCCGCATTTACAAGAAAGCGAGTAATCTATTGAAATTGTTGTAGTTTCGACTGCTGACGTAGCCCATTTCGAAAGCCATTAGAAAATAAGCTGGTAAAGTTCATGTTCTGGGAATAGTAAGCTAATTAAATAGTAAAATATCGCTGCAATCGAAACGTATTGGGAATAAATTTGAATAAGGAACCAAAAAAGTTTCCTTCCCAGGCAAGATTCGAACCACGAAAGTATTAGTTACCAGTCTATCGTGCTCTGGAGTGAATAAGGCTCTGAAATCAGCTACAAGGGTCGTTCCGGTTTTTTTGCCACTACTGTACATATCAGACAGAACTGCAATCAGAGATTATTATTATTATTATTATTATTATTATTATTATTATTATTATTATTATTATTATTATTACTAGTGGCTTGTGCAGCAAATTCTGCAAACTAAGTTCATTAGAGGTTCAAATAAAAATTTTTCAGATTTATTTTCAATGAAGAATACTTGACATTCGAAAAGTTATTTGCTTCCATAATAATGAAAGACACTCTCTCTCGAGCTAATACTGAAGAGAACCACGCATATAAATATCTACACCACACCGCCATTAAATATATGAAAAAGACTCAACCCCACTTGATTAATAATTATAAAAATATTTGATTTTTAATAATATTATCTTACGTAAGTTTTATAGCTTTCAGTAACATATACTATGTAGCCGCCACTCAGTAAAATATAGAAATCAAAATCTAATTTAAGTTATTCTCTACATCTACTTATACAACCCCAAAACGTTTCAATTTCATATCATCAGTATAGCATTAATATGTATAATTAATGAAAAATAGTCACATCATGGCATTAACTACAATAATATTTCATTTCTAATGGTAATAATGTCATCAAACCACCTCAAGTTTTGTAGTTTTTAATATCCATTACATAAAGGAATTTCACATATTTATTACAGGTGTATTTAAGACCTTGTAGAAATAACAGTATTTAGTAACAGTGTCCTATTTATTCTTTTGCAGCCAAATTTGTAACTTTTAAAAGTATGGTTATCATGTTGAAGTATATGTGTTGTAAAGGATGCTTGATTTGTTGTGTATGTGAGTCATAGTTATGGGATGCTTGATTGTGTTTGTGTGACTACTGTGTATTAATTTGTGATGTATGTTAGGGAAAGTTGCTTAATTGTGTTATAGAGTACCGCTATAAGAAATGTTTTGTTTATGTGTTGTAACTGTTTTCTGTATGTCTCAATTGATGACTGATGTTTGATTTGCAATCGCAATGTTTAAAATACGGAATGTTTAGGTCTTATTTCCATTGTATAAGCTAATTTATTTTCTTTTCAATTTGTTTTATGCTTAGGCCTATTTTTGTGTAAAACTATAGCCCTAGCATACATATGTAAAATAGGGCTACCCTCCATTGGAGATACAATAATAACAATAATAATAATATCCATTACACAACTGTACCCAGAAAATTACACATCACAGAATCGAACCTGTAAATTATTTTTAGTAAGTTAAGTTTTTAATAACCAATTTAATTTGAGCTCTAAATATGTCAGCATTCTTGCAGATCATGGCCTTCGTGTAATATTGTTTACTGTAGTATGTGTTTTGTTTTATTCTGAAATGCAACACGGCCGACTTGATGCTCGCTTCGCATCTCCTTTACAAAAAAGCGAAAGGTCTATCAAGTCGGCCGTGAATGCTATTAGCTAGTTCTCAAAACTGACGACAGATGGATTTTGGAAAATAGGAAAGTTATGTTTAAAAATTGACATTTCACTGGAAACTACTATTTTTCCGAAAAACTTTGAGTTCCAAGCTTCAAAATGAGGGGTCATTTATTAAACACCGTCCAGCCGTTTTCCCGCAATTTCCATTACCAGTTCAAATTATAGATTATTATTATTATTATTATTATTATTATTATTATTATTATTATTATTATTATTATTTTATAGAGTCTACAATGTAGACAAAGTATCTAACAGAGGGGCTTGATTCTTGTCATGTTTGCAGATAATGTATATGTAAACATGCATAAAATGTTCATAAAATTTTGTTCGGTTCTTTCAGAATTGTCCAATGGAATTGCAAAATGTATTTATCGGATAAAAGCGATAATTATATAACATGAAATGCGATACCGTGTGAAGCTTAAAATTAATAATTTTAAAAGTTATTTACTTACAAATGGCTTTTAAGGAACCCGAAGATTCATTACCGCCCTCACATAAGCCCGCCATCGGTCCCTATCTTGTGCAAGATTAATCCAGTCTCTATCATCATATCCCACCTCCCTCAAATCCATTTTAATATTATCCTTCCATCTACGTCTCGGCATCCCCAAAGGTCTTTTTCCCTCCGGTCTCCCAACTAACACTCTATATGCATTTCTGGATTCGCCCGTATGTGCTACATGCCCTCATAATTTTAAAACTAATGGAATAATTGTTCAGCAAAATGAACTCGAGTATTTGGTACACATTTTAGTCATAAATTATATGCAGGCACTAGGAGCTTGAAATTTGTTCCATTACTTGGAAAATGTCACAAACCTCCTACATCTATATTAAGTATTAAATTACATAATTCTGATTGTTGTCTTATACAGTGTAAATGTCCGATTATTAAAGAGTCCTCTGAAGTTAAGTATTTAGGCATAATTTTCGATAATCATTTAAAATGGGACCAACACATTAATTACCTTTGTATTAAATTACGTAAAATAGTGTATTATTTTGTTTTATTGAGGAATTACTTGTCAATAAGTTTATTACGCACACTATATTTAACTTTATTTCAATCGGTAATTATGTATGGAATTGTAGGATGGGGTAGCTCATTTAAATCCAATTTTAATCCACTTTATTTATCACAGAAGAAAATAATTAAAATATGTCTTCATAAACCTATTGACTTTCCATCTCAAAAATTGTTTTTAGACTTTAATGTACTTAACGTAAGACAAATTTATTATATTGTATTAATAAAATTCATACGTAAAAATCGAAATAATTTTGAATTGTATTCTCATAGTTATGAAACAAAATGTGTGAATTCTTTAAGATTGTTTGAACCAAAATGCAACACTGTTACAGTATTTAATCATAGTAGTAATTTAGGCCCAAGAATATATAACAAATGTAAATTTAAATAGCCTAATCTTGTCAATTCTAATAGTTCTAGTATTAAATTTAAAAAGTAATGTATGGATTTTATAAAAATTTAAAAATTGTAAATTTAAATTTATATACTATAATTGCATAGTAGACATAAGACAAATTGTATTGTATAATTATTAATTTCAATTCAGGAATCCGCCCCTGAGCACGAGTTCTACTCTTTCAGGGGCGAGCCAAAGTTTTTTCTGTATATATTATATGTTATGTTATTATTATTAGCAAAATAATAAATAAATAGATAGATAAATAAATAAATAAATAAATAAATAAATAAATAAATAAATAAATAAATAAATAAATAAATAAATAAATAAATAAATAAATAAATAAATACCGCAATACATTTTCGGAACGAATGGGATCAAGCCCCACAGGGTAAGAAACACGGATACAAAATAAAGGTTGTAGGATATTCAGTGGCAAAGTAGACCTGCAGGGTTCCACAGCGTTGTGTGTGGTCCCTATGAAAATCCCCCCTCCTTATTTGCAACGTCAGAAAAACGTGAAAGAGTCCGTCCTCATTTCAGCGTTGGGTATCAGCATCTTCCTGGACCAAAGTAATTTCGTGTCTTGAAAACGTGGCACAAGCCTTCCACGGATTTTCTATGTGTGTAATTACTCCAGATTCCTCTCGCGTGCATAGTAAACACTGCGATCTTTCGTCTCCAGTCTTCCATTACCTTCTTTCGTGAGAGCTGCTACCTTGTGGCGTCAGTCGGAACTAACTGCTACTCTGTGAAAGCGGTGCGCAGCCTCCGGATCTGGTCCAGTGTACAGTCTCTTCAGGATCTTTGTTGGTTTCCAAAGCCTTCAGTTACGTAGAAAGAAATGTTTGTAATAAGGTAGGAACGGATGGCTGTATCCATGGTGATAATCCTACCAGTTTTGTTAAGGGTACATGTACGTGAACGACCACAATTATTATTATCAGAAAATGCAGGCATTAAATTTCTAAAATTTTATAAAGAAATGAACTCAAAATTTGACAAAAATTATAAGGTATCACAACAAGACTTATCAGAATTTAAATATCTGATAAAAGTATAAGAAGGTTACTAATAATATTTTTAAGAATTCACTTTTTACTTTAAATTAAATTTTCGAAAATTTGAAAATTTTTCACACATAATTATTCATAACTCCACAACCATTTGAGATAGAATTCTGAAATTTTGTACACTGATTTAACACGAATTTATGCAAAAGGTAGACTACAATAATGCCCATTTCTTTAAAAACAGAAAAATTTGGTCCCAAAAGAGTATGTAAATTGTATTATTTTTATATAGAACAAATAAAAAATTAATTGTATTAAAATAAACAACTCTACATGTCTGAGAATAGTCTACTTTTCAGAAATAAGTGTTTATTACATGCAGGAAAAATATTAAAGATGTCAGAGAGGCCATAACAATGTTTGGTTAACAAATTATATATAAGTGCAAAATTTCTTTGTTTTTATATTTCATACTCTGATAAAAACTGGTTTGAAAAATATTATTTGTAATATTTTTTTATACTTTTATCAGATATTTAAGTTCTAATAAATCTTGTTGTGGTACCTTATAATTTTTGTCCAATTATGAGTTCATTTTCTTATAAAATTTTAGAAATTTAGAACCCGCATTTTCTGATATTTGCAGTCGTTCACGTACATATACCCTTAAGTAAAACACTGAAGTTTGCAGTAATACCCTGAATTAGATTATATCACTCTTTTAAGCATTGTGACTTCGATTGTTTTTCTCCTGTACCCTTCATACAAACTTCAAGATATTTTATTATTTAGCTAGTAAGCAAAGTGAGTACAATTTAAAAGTATACAATTAAAAACGTTTCTAGCCACTACCGTAAGTTCTGTTTGGTTGTGAAACTTGGACTCTCACTTTGAGAGAGGAACAGTGATTAAGGGTGTTTGAGAATAAGATTCTTAGGAAAATATTTGGGGCTAAGAGGGGTGAAGTTACAGGAGAATGGAGAAAGTTACACAACGCAGAACTGCACGCATTGTATTCTTCACCTGACATAATTAGGAACATAAAATCCAGCCGTTTGAGATGGGCAGGGCATGTAGCACGTATGGGCGAATCCAGAAATAGATATAGAGTGTTAGTTGGGAGGCCGGAGGGCAAAAGACCTTTGGGGAGGCCGAGACGTAAATGGGAAGGTAATATTAAATGGATTTGAGGCAGGTAGGATATGATGGTAGAGACTGGATTAATCTTGCTCAGAATAGGGACCAATGGCGGGCATATGTGAAGGCGGCAATGAACCTCCGGGTTCCTTAAAAAGTAAGTAAGTAAGTAGGCTAAGTAAGTAAGTAAGTTAGTTAGCCACTACCGTAAGAGCCAGGCTCGTGTACTGTGTGGTCTTAGCCAATAATATAACATAAAATTTACAAGGACAGTTTACTAAATATACTAATTAACTTAATTCAGACCGGTAACTGATACACAAGAGAAAAAATAAAGAGAAAAAAAAAACACTTAACTTACTTATGGCTTTTAAAGAATCCTTGAGGTTCATTGCCGCCCTCACATAAGCCCGCCATTGGTCCCTATCCTAAGCAACATTGGTCCAGTCTCTACTATCATATCTCACCTCTCTCAAATCCATTTCAATATTATCCTCCTATCTACGTCTCGGTATTCCCAAAGGTCTATTTCCCGCCGGCGTCCCAATTAACACTCTATATGCATTTCTGGATTCGTCCGTACGTGCTACATGCCCTGCCCATCTCAAACGTCTGGATTTAATGTTCCTAATTCCGTCAGGTGAAGAATACAATGCATGCAGTTCTGCGTTGTGTAACTTTCTCCATTCTCCTGTATCTTCATACTTCTTAGCCCCAAATACATAAGCACCTTATTCTCAAACACCCTTAACCTCTGTTCCTCTCTGAAGAAAAAAATACATTTAATAAAGATTGACAATCAGACAGAAGCCAGTGATATTCAATAAAACATGAATATACTCGCCAGAAATAAAAAGATAAAAAATAGACACATTTGTTAATATTATATATTATGAATATTTTTTTAGATTTCTTTTTTTAAAGTTCAATTTTAAAATATTTCTAATTTGGAAAATGGTTTATAATTTTATTGTAAAGTCTTGGGCCGAAATTAGCACCATGTTTAAGAACTGCACTTGTATGACATTTAGGCTCAATCAAGGGGAAAGTAGACCAGTGCGTAGAACTGAGGTCCCGGGTTTGATCCTAAGCGAATTTTTATACATGAATAATCGTGTATTTAGCAATTTCTCACACCGGAGAGCTCTTTAGTTGGTATATCAACACTATATTTACCTTAAAGTTTGTATTGTAAATAATATTACGTTTATTTCTCCATACCAGATGTCTAGACGTATTTTGTCTTGTAATTCCATAAAAATCTAACTATAAATTACTATCATTGCGATATGAATCTCCCTTACAGCTTCCACTATAGTATAGGGTAAAATAAATTAAACAGCTCTTATACAGTACGATAATTTTAAAATTGAAATACTACGTTGCTATGGAAGCAAGCCCTCCCTGTTTCTTATTACAGTGAGTGTGTACCTGGAAGTGGTATTGCCAATTCCGTTACCCTCATATCCACCACCGTCACCCCTTTAATATAGTGCATTTCCTGACAACCGGAAAACCACCCTCTTCAGCTTGCAACCCTTCACCTAATGCGTGAGTTAAACCCTTCTCAGTACAAGTGTGGCATATAAATAACCTACGTATCTAGTGTCATTTCACTTCCTATCCGCCCTTTGTATGGGTGAGTTTTGCGGTACTAGATATGCTGAGTTATAATGGGATACAAAACCTTGTAAAGTTGTTTTCTGTTAGGCCTTTAATTTCGCGAAATATAGTAATCTAAACGATGACAGAGACCGCTGCCCTGTAATAGTAATATGCGTTACAAGAGCGGTATGTTGACGTTTTCATGGTCGAGGAAAAGATTGAAAAAGCGAAACGTAGTTGAGCTTTTTTAATTTCCGAGAACATGAAAACAAACATACCGCTCGTGTATCGTACATTATTTTGAGCGAAGATCGTTTATTACATACCTGAAAGACGAATTTCTAATTAGTTGCAATGAACTCTCCATGTTGGTTTCTGTTTAATGACGGCAACTTCGGAACACCAAAATATCTTTCTTCAACATTGTTGCTATAAAATGTTTTCTGTGTTTACTATACTCCAGCAGGCCGTGATATACGTCTGTCTTTTTTTTCCCCTAGTCTATAAATGCGAACTTAAAACAAACGGTAAGGTTATGTAATGATTTATTTTTCATTTTAATATTTTAACAATAATATTTATATAACATATTGCAGTAATAACATCGGCATCTGGAATCTTGTTGATTTTTTCACGGCTTCCTTAATGTTACTTGTATCAGGAAAGCAATAAGTTTCGTGGAGTAGTAGAGTTTACTTAATTTTTGCAAATATTTAAAAACAATAATTAACATTGCAATTTAGGTGAAATTGCAGTGGTAAGTTTCCAATTTATAATTATTACTATGTTAAACGTCTCTAAAAATAATATGTTAAAAGCCTAAAGCAGTAAAATGAATGTCGCGCTTAAGCGGTAAGAAGAGGGAAATTGTTATGTGTGTTACGTTGGGAATACTGAATGTGGTATTTCACACTTACCGCGTATTGGTTCTGTGCGGAAAACAAGCAAATACTCACGATCTCGTACACATTCTTTTTCTATAATATGAGGACCCTTTTCCAACAAATTTACTCGTAAATACCTTTACAATTACGATATTCGGATTTTGAAACAAGCACTTGACGCGTTTAGTTGCAAAAATCAGATACATCACGAAACATAATTTTTCAGTATGAAGGAGAAACGTTGCAAGGAACCGAGAATTTGCAACCAATATTATTCTATCATCATACATATCCATTTGATGTATCTGGCTTTGGAGCATATAGTGCTATAGAAGTTGTAGAATCATAATTATGAAGATATGAAATATAACATTAACTCGTTTTCGAAAAAAAAAGTAATGTATCTGATTTTGCAACTACACACCTCATATTGCAATGCGAATTTCCGAAGATCAGAAGAATTTGAAACAGAAGAATATGAAGCAGAAGATGATTATTGAAGATGAGAAGACTTTGAAACAGAAACATATAGGGGAGGAAATGATTGTTGAACATGAGAAGAATTTGAAACAGAAGAATATGGAGCAGAAAATGATTGTTGAAGATAGAAGAATTTGAAACAGAAAAATATGGGGCAGGAGATGATTATTGAATATGAGAAGAATTTGAAACAAAAGAATATGGAGCAGAAAATGAATATTGAAGATAGAAGAATTTGAAACAGAAAAATATGGGGCAGGAGATGATTATTGAATATGAGAAGAATTTGAAACAAAAGAATATAGAGCAGAAAATGATTATTGAAGATAGAAGAATTTGAAACAGAAAAATATGGGGCAGGAAATGGTTGTTGAAGATGAGAGAAATTTGAAACAGAAGAATATGAGGCAGGAGATTTTTGTTGAAGATGAGAAGAATTTGAAACAGAAGAATAGGGGGCAGGAGATGATTGTGGAAGATGAGAATAATTTGAAACCGAAGAATGTGGAGCAAAAATGATTATTGAAGATAGAAGAATTTGAAACAGAAAAATATGGGGCAGGAGATGATTGTTGAATATGAGAAGAATTTGAAACAGAAGAATAGGGGCCAAGAGATGATTGTGGAAGATGAGAAGAATTTGAAACTGAAGAATATGGAACAAAAATGATTATTGAAGATAGAAGAATTTGAAACAGAAAAATATGGGGCAGGAGATGATTGCTGAATATGAGAAGAATTTGAAACAAAAGAATATGGAGCAGAAAATTATTATTGAAGATAGAAGAATTTGAAACAGAAAAATATGGGGCAGGAGATGATTGTTGAATATGAGAAGAATTTTAAACAGAAGAATAGGGGCCAAGAGATGATTGTGGAAGATGAGAAGAATTTGAAACGGAAGAATATGGAGCAAAAATGATTATTGAAGATAGAAGAATTTGAAACAGAAAAATATGGGGCAGGAGATGATTGCTGAATATGAGAAGAATTTGAAACAAAAGAATATGGAGCAGAAAATGATTATTGAAGATAGAAGAATTTGAAACAGAAAAATATGGGGCAGGAAATGATTGTTGAGAGATGAGAAAAATTTGAAACAGAAGAATATGAGGCAGGAGATGATTGTTGAAGATGAGAAGAATTTGAAACAGAAAAATATGGGGCAGGAGATGATTGTGGAAGATGAGAATAATTTGAAACCGAAGAATATGGGGTAGGAGTAGATTGTTGAAAATGAGAAAAATTTTAAACAGAAGAATATAGAGCAGGAGATGATTGTTAAAGATAAGAAGAATTTGAAACAGAAGAGTATGGGGGCAGGACATGATTGTTGAAGATGAGAAGAATTTGAAATAGAAAAATATGGGGCAGAAGATGATTGTTAAAAATAAGGAGAATTTGAAACAAAAAAATATGGGACAAAAGATGATTGTTAAAGATGAGAAGAATTTGTAACAGAAGAATATGGGACAGAAGATGATTGTTAAAGAGGAGAATAATTTGAAACAGAAGAATAAGGGGCCAGGAAATGATTGTTGGAGATGGGGATAATTTGAAATAGAATAATGTGGGGAAGAAGAAGATTGTTGCATGCGAGAAAATTGTGGGACAGTGGGAGGATATATGATGGGAGGAAAATGATAGGGAAGATATGTAGGAGAGGAATATTCAAAAGGGGGAAATGACATTGACAGTGATATACGAGTGTAGGGACAGAAAGGGACAGACGTTGAAGAGAAATATGAAAAGAAGGGAAGTTTGCAATGAGAGAAATGAAATAAAATTAGGGAAAGAAAAATAATCACAAATTATAGCGTAGTTAATAGTTGGAATCATATGCCACGTACGTTGTATGCTCGTTACATATTGTTTTTATTTATATTGCCAACGAAGCGTGTAAGGCTGTTTGTGTAATGGGATGTGAAAGAATATCCACGCCTGCACACACGGGGCAGTCAGGATCCAGCGACACGTACGTTAGGTACCTACACTACAGCGCGTTTGTACATTTTATGGCTCAGACTACTTCATTTATATTCTATTGGAATTATGGCGAGAGAATGTTTTATATGCCTTTGGCGTGTAAGGAATATTGAATACAATTTACAAGCCTTCTGTCGAATGTTATAGAACTTAATTGCGAAACAAGAAATACAAACACGATTCGCGTAACGTGACCTTAGTTGTAGAAAAAAAAAAACTTCTTTTTTTCTTTTTCAATAAAATTTTCGACGTTACATTCCATGTAAGTTTATGTAATAAGAGAAAGTAGTTCATTATCTAGAAAAAGTCAAGAGAATTGGACCTTTTTATTGACTTAACATACGTTATGTGTGTCTGGGAAGCCTGTATCGATGTCATTTCGTAAATTTATCTACAATAATCTCACTGGAGGTTTTGGTTTATCTAGAGAAAATCAAAGTCGAGTGGGATTTAATTGACTATTACACAATTAGAAGAAGGTATATAAAGATTAGAAGAAATTAAATACTCTAATGCAATAAAATATTTACTTAGGCCTACTTACTGGCTTTTAAGGAACCCGGAGGTTCATTGCCGCCCTCATATAAGCCGCCATTGGTCCCTATTCTGAGCAAGATGAATCCAATTTCTATCATCATATCCCACCTCTCTCAAATCCATTTTAATATTATCTTCCCATCTACATCTCGACCTCCCCAAAGGTCTTTTTCCCTCCGGCCTTCAAACTAACACTCTATATGCATTTCTGAAGTCCAAGTATATTTATATATGTCCTTATGGAGGAATAATGTAGTTTTAACAATTGAAGTTTTTGATGTGGCAAAGTTGACTAACCTAACTCCATTATCATTACTAGTTACATGTAGGCTCTCTTTTCCAATAGTCGGTTTAAAAATATCCTCCCGTCCTACTTTAGCATTGAAATCTCCAAATAAAATTTTCATGTGATATGTAGGTAACTGATAAAAAGTCTGTTCCAATTCCTCATAGAAGCTATCCTTTATATGGTCGTCTTTTACCAAATCTCAAAACCTTATACCTTTGCTGTGGTCGTACCAGAGAATCAGTCCCATTCTGAGGCTTATTTGAAGGTTTCGTAACAAGCTGTTTTTTTACGGTGATGGGTTGTGAGCCCTTCACCCAACCCCCAAGCTGGAAGACCACCCCTCATCGGCTGTCCGCGACTGCTTATTCAATATATTCACAGCTACCCTCCATATCTGGAAGCCGCCTCTTACTTAATAAAATACTAAACTACCTTGAAAATATATTATTGTACCATCTCAGTCAACCTTTCCTAGTTTTTCATTAGGAACAGCAATAGGCTACATTTTGAAGTAATATATAGTCAAATGTCGTTTTAACGAACGCCAGTTTAACGAATTCGTCAATACAACGAAACAATATTGTGTTCCCCTTCCTTACCTGCATAAGGTTCCATGTTGAATTATTTCAATTGTACGAACGTCATTATAACGAAATTTTCACTACAACGAAAATAAAAATTTCTCCTTCATGATAGATATGATCATCACAACGAAATGTTCACTTTAGCATGGAGAAGCTTTCCCTCAATGATTATAATGAATTGCTGGCGGAAGTCCGGAATTTTATCAGTGATTGAAGAGTAAAAAGAAGAGTCTGCCGATGACATTGACGAGTTGGACCCAGAACTCTGGAGACAGATATGTGAGAAGAATAACACACTACAGATGTGAAACCTGGAGATTTCATTGATATCGATAGTGCAGTGGCTGTTGAAAAGGTTACAGAAGAGGGCATTGTCAGTAGTTTAATGCGAGAAGAAGGTGGTGTGAGTGAAAGTGATGAATAATCTGTATGTAGTGACAATGTTAATGGAAAAAATGTCTCTTGCCGAAACTGCAAATGTTGCTAATGATTTATAGCTATTTTAACTGGACAAAAATATTTACCAGAGTATGTAACAGTGAGTGCAAGTGTTATTGTAAATTATCTACAAGAATCAATAAAAACGTTCAGTTCACAAAAAAAATACAGACGTTCTCAAAGTAAAACATACAGTTATGACATTTGTGTAAAAAGTAGCATTGATCAATATTACAGTATAACCAACTTTCAGTATAAGGAAAATGATGACAAGGTCCCTAGAAATTCATTACAGCGACATTTTCCAGTATAACGAACTTTCAGTATAACGAAAATGATGACAGGGTCCCTATAAATTCGTTACGACATTTTCCAGTATAACGAAAATGATGACAGGGTCCCTAGAAATTCGTTACGAGACATTTTCCAGTATAACGAACTTCCAGTATAACGAAAATGATGACAGGGTCCCTAGAAATTCATTACAGCGACATTTTCCAGTATAACGAACTTTCAGTATAACGAAAATGATGACAGGGTCCCTAGAAATTCGTTACGACATTTTCCAGTATAACGAACTTTCACTATAACGAAAATGATGACAGAGTCCCTAGAAATTCGTTACGACATTTTCCAGTATAACGAAAATGATGACAGGGTCCCTAGAAATTCGTTACGACGACATTTTCCAGTATAACTAACTTTCAGTATAACGAAAATGATGACAGGGTAACTATAAGTTCGTTACGAAATTTTCCAGTATAACGAGAATGATGACAGGGTCCCTAGAAAATCATTACAGTGACATTTTCCAGTATAACGAACTTTCAGTATGATGAAAATATTGACAGGATCCCTAGAAATTAGTTACGATATTTTCCAGTATAACGAAAATGATGACAGCGTCTCTAGAAATGCGTTATAAAACATTTTCCAATGTAACGTACTTTCAGTGTAACTAAAATGGCTGGGTCACTAGAAATTCTTTACGACATTGTCCAGTATAACGAACTTCCAGTATAACTAAAATGATGACAGGGTACCTAGAAATTCGTTATAAAACATTTTCCAATATAACGTACTTTCAGTATAACGAAAATGACAGGATCACTAGAAATTCGTTACAACGACATTTTCCAGTATAACGAACTTTCAATATAACGAAAAGGATGACAGCGTCCCTAGAAATTCGTTACGACATTGTCAAGTATAACAAAAATGATGACAGGGTACCTAGAAATTCGTTATAAAACATTTTCCAGTATAACGTACTTCCAGTATAACGAAAATGTCAGGATCACTAGAAATTCGTTACGACATTTTCCAGTATAACGAACTTTCAGTATAACGAAAAGGATGACAGCGTCCCTAGAAATTCGTTACGACATTGTCCAATATAATAAAAATGATGACAGGGTACCTAGAAATTTGTTACATTTTCCAATATAACGAACTTTCAGTATAACGAAAATATGACAGGGTCCTTAGAACTTTGGTACGACGACATTTTCTAGTATAACAAACTTTCAGTATAACGAAAATGATGACAGGATCACTAGAAATTTGTTAAAACATTTTCCAGTATAACGAAAATGATGACCAATCCCTAGAAATTCATTATAACGACATTTTCAAGTATAACAAACTTTCATTATGATTAAAATGATGGGTCCCTAGAAATTCGTTAAAACGACATTTGACTGTACTGAAATAGAAGATGAAATCAACATGGAGAGCAATGTGACTTTGATTGTTTCTCCCTTTACTCTTCACTTTTTTTTTTTTATATTACGAAAATGTACTTCACTTGTTTTAAAATATATTTATTTTTAGTGATGCTTTTGCGAAACAGTCGACACTTTAAGATGTGTCATCTTAAAATTTGTTTCATTACCTGTCATTTTATTCCAAATATAATAAACTTCACCACGTGTCAATGCTTCATAGCTACCGTCAGCGAAATAATGTTAAACTCAGTTTTAATTCTCATCTTGAGTTTGCATCGTTTATACAGATGAATTTTTAGCATTGTCTGAATGCCACTCTTACCCTCAACATGCAATATTAATGTCTGCTGCGGTAAATGGCAACGTCTCGACTGAACTTGTGGAGTTGATGGGGGTGTATAGCAGGGGGTGCATGCGACGGGGCTGATGTATTTTTCTCCGCGTATCCCGGTTTTAAACCACCTCCACTCTCAAGGCTATATGTTTTGTTTAATTTCGTGTGATGTCGCCCTTCTTGAAGGGTTATTTGTCAGTCTGTCCCTCTCTTGCTCACCTTAGCTACCTTCTTACCGCCATCGGTAGTTTATTTTCCTTACCACCCCTAACCGCTCCAGTAATAACTTATAAACTCTCCCCTGTTGGCGAAGAAGCCGGCTTCTCTTGAGAAGAGTCTGCGGGCAGATGAAGACATACGCAGTGTGTGTGTAATCCAGTCCCACCGCCTTCCGTAAATCCGCTGTCGAGGATCTCTCACTCTGACCGACATCCATGCTCCCGTGAGATTGAAAGGCTTTCCTTTACAGCAGATCCTTCATATCTGAAACAATCTGATTTGTGCGAGAGATAGTCTATCTTCCCTTTTATATCAAGGTCAACGTAGGACTTCTCAGTTCGTTTTTCGCATCAGTCTTCTTGTTCTTCATCCACGTCTTTCGTCGACCTAGTTGGCGCTGGCCTTCTATACCCAAGGTTGCGGGTTGAAAGCTCGATTTGCCTGTCTATCTATCTATCTATCTATATCTATCTATCTATCTATCTATCTATCTATCTATCTATCTATCTATCTATCTATCTATCTATCTATCTATCTATCTGTCTGTCTGTCTGTCTGTCTGTCTGTCTGTCTGTCTGTCTGTCTGTCTGTCTGTCTGTCTGTCTGTCTGTCTGTCTAACTAGCTATCTATATCTGTCTGTCTAGCTATCTATATCTATCTGTCTGTCTGTCTATCTGTCTGTCTGTCTGTCTGTCTGTCTGTCTGTCTGTCTGTCTGTCTGTCTGTCTATCTATCTATCTATCTATCTATCTATCTATCTATCTATCTATCTATCTATCTATCTATCTATCTATCTATCTATCTATCTATCTATCTATCTATCTATCTATCTATCTATCTATCTATCTATCTATCTATCTATCTATCTATCTATCTATCTCTGTCTGTCTGTCTGTCTATCTGTCTACTTACCTACCTACCTACCTACCTACCTTAAATGCGACAGTCTCATGTCAGTAGATTTACTGGCATGTGAAAGAACTCCTGCAGGACAAAATTCCGGCACATCCGGCGACGCTGATATAACCTCTGCAGTTGCGAGCGTCGTTAAATAAAACATAAAATTTTTTTCCACGTCTTTCTTTACAACGTCCTTCACTTCATTTCGTAACTCATAAGTAAACTTCGGATTTTAGGTAAAAACCTATTTTAATCCTTAAAAGATAAGTTCATAAAAACTTGCATTTACACGTTTCATATAAAACTATGCCTAAAATTGGTATTTTAAATAGCACCTAAAAATGCTTATTTTGACGACTAACTTAAGCCTATTTTGACCTATTAGGTATATTTTATATTATAAGTATATTATATTTAAGGACAATGGAGAAAATTACACAACGCAGAGCTGCACGCATTGTATTCTTCACCTGACATAATTAGGAACATTAAATCCAGACGTTTGAGATGGGCAGGCCATGTAGCACGTATGAGCGAATCCAGAAATGCATATAGAGTGTTAGTTGCGAAGCCGGAGGGAAAGAGACCTTTGGGTAGGCCGAGACGTAGATGGGAAGATAATATTAAAATGGATTTGAGGGAGGTGGGGCATGATGGCATACACTGGATTAATCTTGCTCAGGATAGACAGAGTATCTACATGTGATTAGGTTGAATGACGTTATTTTTCTGAATATATATAAACAAGAATCTCATTTCTATGCCAAGTAGTTCTCATCGTATGCCTCACAGCTTACAGCAGTAAAATTTTTGGAAATATTCAACATTTTTCTCTCAATTACTGTATCTTGTACAATACTGAAAATTGGTTTTGTAAAATACTGTCCTACTATATGAAAGAAATACTTTTACGATTAAAAAAATGTATTTCTTTTTACAAAGTTTAAAATGGTGGCAGTTCACTGTGCGGTGATGAAGCGTTTTCCTCATAAGTCATAAATTTGTTAACTTTTTCATTGGCTCTCATTTTATTTTATTGCTGAAACTCATGTTTACAATATCAACTACATTCCTAAGTAAATAATATATATATATATTTTTTTATTTTGTGTTAGAAGAAAATTTGACCATATTTAAAAATGAATTTATTTGTTATCAGACAATCTATGAAAGGTAGAGAAGTGAAGATGTTAAAATGTTATGTTTTATTTAACGACGCTCGCAACTACAGAGGTTATATCAGCGTCGCCGGATGTGCCGGAATTTGGTCCCGCAGGAGTTCTTGTACATGCCAGTAAATCTACTGACATGAGCCTCTCGCATTTAAGCACACTTAAATGCCATCGACCTGGCCCGGGATTGAACCCGCAACTTAGAGAAGTGATCTTGCATCATATTGTATATATGACATGCATAAATACACACAAAAAATTTCAGCACAGAGTGTTGAATAGTTTTTGAGTTATGTGGGGAAAGCTTCATCAGTGCACAGTGAACTGAATTTTGAAAAAGAAGAATAAGAAAAGAAAAAGAAAGTGAAAAATTTTTTTAAATCGTGAAAATATATATATTTTTTTTCATGTAGTAAGACAGTGGTTTACATATACTAATTTTCATTATTCTACAAGATACAGTGATGGAGGAAAAAAATGTGAATATTTCCAAAATTTTACTGCTGTAAGCTGTACCTAAAGCCCTTAATCGCATCCAGCTGATTCATGGTCTTCCACAACTGCTTGCCGATAAGAAAGCCTTTCGAAGCACCAGGACGTCCAAGACTTTTAAACATAAACATAAACTTTAGATAAAAATAATGATGAAGCGAGAGTCGAAAATGCCAGCTCAATTTCTATTTACGTTGTGTGCAGGTAATCGACGTGCTTTGGTCTGTCAGTGAAATCAGTAATTAATAACATTTTCTGTATGTTCTTGTCAGTTCATTACTTTATTTGTTTATTAGTATTATGGAATTCAGTTATGCCATTAAGCAAGACCAGCACTAGTAAAAGTATTAAATAGATTCAATTTTAACAAAACAGTGGCTTCCCGTTAAGGTGAGTTATGACTGAAATTTGAGTAATTCGTACAGAAAAATATTTTTTATTTTACCCTCCCTCCCCCCAAAATAATAAATTGTACCTCTAAGAGGAACTGTCTTTACTATACATATTCCGCTGTTTTTAAAGTCACCAGCGGACATTTTTAAAAGACATACGCATTGTACAGGGACATCATTTTATTTTTACTTCAATTTTTATTGTACCTGAGTTTTTTAATGTACTTCACTCCTACCCCTTCTACTAATGAAGTTCAACCGTCATAGTAAACAGTACGTTCCAAAAATATGTTCGCGTTTTCCAGTGACGAAAGAGCTTTCAATATTGAATCATTTTCGCACAGGTACTGTCGTCCATTTGCCTACGTCGCATTCCGGTTTTCTCCACCTGCTTCTATTCGCCTCTCTGTAAAGGCTAGTGGCTGGGCTGTCTTAGCTCTTTTCTGAGAACATTAATTTCTGTTAGAAATTGGACGTCTACGTAATATTATACCCATACAATTGTTTAAAATAACTTAAATAAAAGGGCCTCGTTAAGTAATTCACTGTCACGTGATTTCCTCCCTTTCTACGACCCTGCGACATAACCACTTGGACGGACAGTAGATAGCATGTCTGAGTAATTTTATCTTTTCGGGTCGGGCAGAAGTGAAGATTTAATTTACAGTATGTAAGGTACTCTTCTATAGAGTAGGTACAGAATTATTTCGACACGAGTTACTGATACGAAGTACGAACCTGGTAATTGGAATTACGTATACTAGTCTATAGTGCGATAATATGCATATTAGAACTGAAGCCTGTATCGAAATGAACGGCCACTATTTAAAAAAATATGTTTAAATACCCATATTATGATAATTTTTCAATTTAACTTCATTCTCTATATTGTACGCTAATGTGCTGTAGACAGTATAATATACACTGCATAATGAATACGTCCACATGGATAGCTCAGTTCGTGAGTAAAAACACTCATTGTTAATACTGGACTGTATTTTGATTAAACAAAAACCTAATGAAAGTGATCAAACTCAAAAGCGTGATATTTCCTAATTTACGTAAATGGATGAACTGCTTTTCTTCCCTCCTATACCTAGTAAAGTGATTTGTTTGTATATTACGTCAGTATCATCGAACTCTAGTCGTGGAAGGGGTAGCAAACGGTGTTTCCGGCTCTCAATCGTTGATCCAAAGGTATAGCCAGGTTAATATTAGAAATGTTAGTAAAAATAAAATGATGTCCCGGTATTTAAATATGCGGTGTTCCCCTCCCTTGCTGTTTTCTGAGTTCTTTATTTCTTTCAACATTTCACTATCTGTAAGATGCTCCGTGTCAATAAATTCTAACCAGAAACGGTTGCAAAATGTCAGGGAATATCGGAATAGGTACAGTAACTAAAACTTGGTCTTGTTTTTACTGGTACATCAAATAGATTTAGTATAAATGTTAGTGGATTGAACGTCATGCCTATAAGTTGAAGACTTGTGTACTTGGTTACCATGGTAACGGTACGGCCGTAAGCATCTACATCTGTTCTCCAGTTTAACACAGAATTTTGTTAACTATCGCAGACGATTTATGAATTGAGAGGAAGATGAATAGGGTGCTGAAATGAACGGGAGTACCCTGAGAAAAACCGTCTGCAACATAACTTACGCTTTGTCCACCACGACCGGGACTGGAATCGAACCTGGTCCTCAAAGATAAAATACCTCGTGTCCATACTGAATGTACCCCTCCCTTGCTGTTTTCTGAATTCTTCATTTTCTCAACATTTCGCTGCCTGCAAGATGCTTCTTGCCAATCAGCTCTTACCAGAATCTGTTGCAAAATGTCAGAGAATATCTGAATAAGTACAGTAACTAATATTTGGTCTGGTTTTTACTGGTACATCAAATAGGTTTAATACAAATGTTAATGGGTTAAACGTCATGCTTATAAGTTGGCGACTTGTGTACTTGGTTATCATCGTAACGGCACGGCCGTAAGCATCTACATCTGTTCTCCAGTTTAACACATAATTTTGTTAACTATCGCAGATGATTTATGAATTGAAGGGAAGGTGAATAGGGTGCTGAAAAGAATGGGAGTACCCTGAGAAAAACCGTCTGCAACATAACTTACGCTTTGTCCACCACATCCGGGACTGGAATCGAACCTGGTCCTCAAAGATAAAATACCTCGTGTCCATACTCAATGTATCTGTTTTCTGAGTTCTTTATTTTTTTCAAAATTTCGCTGCCTGTAACATGCTTCTTGCCAATCAGTTCTTACCAGAATCGGTTGCAAAATGTCAGAGAATATCCGAATAAGTACAGTAACTAAAATTTGGTCTTAATTTTACTGGTATATCAAATAGATCTAGTATAAATGTTAATGGGTTAAACGTCATGCTTGTAAGTTGGCGACTTGTGTACTAGGTTATCATCGTAACGGCACGGCTGTAAGCTTCCACATCTGTTCTCCAGTTTAACGCAGAATTTTGTTAAATATCACAGACGATAGATGAATTGAGAGGAAGGTGGGTAACTGTGGTGAAATGAACGGGAGTACCCTGAGAAAAGAGTCATCTGGAACATAACTTACGCTTTGTCCACCACGAATTGCATCACGACCTGGACTGGGATCGAACCTGGTCCTCAAAGATAAAATACCTCATGTCCATACTCGTAGATTTTTTTTTCTTTCACCAGGTATGTTCATTGTACAGTTTTCACATTTGAAATTTAATTATGACATTGTGAAAGTAACAAAATTCTATTTGTCGACGCTGGCTGGTGTTATCATTTGCAATTACGTCAGTAAAGTTTTGCGTAAAAACAAACGTATTTAACCTGTAGATTATGAGGAGGCAGGCTGTAATGCGATTAACAGTTGGAACACGTGGTAGTACAAAGCAACGCTCGGTTTCATTCCAACCGTGTAATTCGTTATTTGGGCGTTACAATAGCATTTCACTCATTGGTACATTCGATTCTTTTTCAACATATGGAAAGCGTAATGATGCGGGTAGTTGGTGCAGTTGAACCAATTCTCTCTCTCTTTCCCCCCCCCTCTCTCTCTCTCCCTCTCTACCACTTCCCTTGTAACCTCACTTTTTTTCCGGTCGATATTCCATTACATTGCATAGACCGCTGCATGACCTTTACGTTGCTTTTAAACTCTGACCTTATCACATAGCAAACTTCACTAGGAATAGAGCGAATTGTTTCTTGATTCAGTTTAATGCCAGATTAAATGAAATAGAAAGCCTGAAAAGACGTGCGGTTTTTGTATGCTTAGTTCGAAGTGTTTCTCAGCATGAAAGAAATTGGTTGATAAATTTATTCAGGAAAATATCAGGTCTTACATATTAATTTATTTACTTACTTGTTTATTTATTTACTTAGTTGCTTATTTATTTACTTAGGTACTTTATTTATTTATTTACTTGGTTGCTTATTTATTTACTTAGTGTCTTATTTATTAACTTATTTACTTAGCATATTATTTACTTATTTCCTTAGTTACATATTTATTTATTTAGTTGCTTATTAATTAATTAATTGATTTACTTAGTTGCTTATTTATTTACTTATTATCTTATTTATTTGCTTAGTTCCTTATTTATTTACTTATTATCTTATTTATTTGCTTAGTTGCTTATTTATTTAGTTAGGTACTTATTTACTTAGGTATTTATTTATTTACTTGGTTGCTTATTTATTTACTTAGTGTCTTATTTATTTACTTATTATATTGTTTACTTACTTATTTCCTTAGTTACATATTTATTTATTTAGTTGCTTATTAATTTATTTATTTATTTACTTAGTTGCTTATTTATTTATTTGTTTATTTACTTAGTTGCTTATTTATTTACTTATTATCTTATTTATTTACTTAGTTGCTTATTTATTTACTTGTTTATTTATTATCTTACTTATTTACTCATTTTCTTAGTTTCATATTTATTAATATCTTATGTATTAGTTTACTTAGTTGTATTTTATTTACTTATATACTTAGTTGTTTATTTATTTACTTAGTATCTTATTTATTTACTTACTTGCTTATTTATTTACTTGTTTATTTACTTATTTATTTATTATCTTACTTATTTACTCATTTTCTTAGTTTCATATTTATTAGTATCTTATGTATTAGTTTACTTAGTTGTATTTTATTTACTTATATACTTAGTTGTTTATTTATTTACTTAGTATCTTATTTATTTACTTACTTGCTTATTTATTTACTTGTTTATTTACTTATTTATTTATTATCTTACTTATTTACTCATTTTCTTAGTTTCATATTTATTAGTATCTTATTTATTAGTTTACTTAGTTGTATTTTATTTACTTATATACTTAGTTGTTTATTTATTTACTTAGTATCTTATTTATTTACTTGTTTATTTACTTATTTATTTATTATCTTACTTATTTACTCATTTTCTTAGTTTCATATTTATTAGTATCTTATTTATTAGTTTACTTAGTTGTATTTTATTTACTTATATACTTAGTTGTTTATTTATTTACTTAGTATCTTATTTATTTACTTACTTGCTTATTTATTTACTTGTTTATTTACTTATTTATTTATTATCTTACTTATTTACTCATTTTCTTAGTTTCATATTTATTAGTATCTTATTTATTAGTTTACTTAGTTGTATTTTATTTACTTATATACTTAGTTGTTTATTTATTTACTTAGTATCTTATTTATTTACTTAGTTGCTTATTTATTTATTTATTTACTTAGTAACTATTTATTTATTATCTTAGTTAATATTTATTTAATTAGTTGCTTATTAAATTATTTATTTATTTAGTTATTTATTTACTTAGTTGCAGATTTATTTACTTAGTTGCTTATTTATTTATTTACTTAGTAACTATTTACTTATTTTCTTAGTTAATATTTATTTAATTAGTTGCTTATTAAATTATTTATTTATTTAGTTGCTTATTTATTTAATTATTTACTTAGTTGCTTATTTATTTACGTATTTACTTAGTTGTTTGTTTATTTATTTACTTATTTTCCTAGTTGCTTGCTTATTTACTTATTTTCTTAGTTACATATTTATTTATTTAATTGCTTATTAATTAATAAATTTAGATATTTACTTATTTACTTAGTTGCTGTTTCATTTATTTATTTTGGAAAAGTGTACATTTGGAACTAATATCGTTAGAACTTTTTGTTGTACCCTGTTCAATGCATAATCTGTTAAAATCTTCATTAGTTATGTTAATTCCACCCTGTATTGGCTCTGATATAGATGTTCCTCGAACACATTATTTCCTAGTTCTCCCGCAGTGATGATCGCCCTGACACTAGTCTTTTGATCCGCGGAGCCGGGTTATACGCTTGGTTTATTTACGTCTCGGTGTTAAAAAAAAATTCAAAAGAAAAATGGAATGAATTTCCATTGAAGACTGTGCCTTTACGGCAAGTGGTTTGTTTATGGGAACCGAGGCATTTGGTGTCCCAGTTGACTCCGCTTTATTTAGAATGCAGCACTTTGTAGACGCTTGTGGGAAAAGGTGTCAGCTTGTGCTTGCTGTTCGATACACAAGAGTCGCGTTGTGAGACGCTGCGTGCAATAACGGCCTACGCACTGATCATGATTCTTACAAGGTGAGGTCACCACTTGGAAAGGCTTTGTTTTAACCAAATTCTTGGCATGTTGTACGATTTGAACACACTAAGGCCCAATTGTATAAAACTCCGTGACTAAAGATCAACTTTGATCGAAGATCGAAAAGTGAACCGAGTTCAGACACTTCTTCTATTGTGTAAAACTTTTCTGCGATCAAATTACCTTGGTTCAAATGCAATCTAAGTTCACGTGAAAAGGATTTGGCAACATCGCATAAACAGGTGAAATATGTGATGTGCGGACCATGTTGTACAGGTTTGTTCAGTGTTGCCAATATAGCGACTTTAACTCTTTTTCAACAACAATTTCTTTTAACTTTTATATTGCTTAAATATGGATTTAGCAACCTTTTTAGCACCCCATAGTGACAAAATTTAATCTTACTTTATTGATAATGAGAAATCTAGCGACTTTACAACTACTTTTTGGCGACTTTCCGTACATTCTGTTGGACACACTGGTTTGTTTTGTGCAATGTAAATAATGGCGGACAATAAGAAGAAGGTTGACTGTTCTCCAAGTTGTTATCATGTTATGGTGTTTGATACTGCTAAACATAATAAAGCTTTATAAAGCGACAATTTTCATATAGTAATACAGTTAATTGAAAATTTATGAATGTACCTATCAAATGCATTAATAATTAATGGTTGTTATAAACATAATATTGTGACAGCGACGTGAGATTCGAACTCACGACCAGCGTCCCGCAAGAGAGAAGATCGCGCGGAGCACGGAGGAATGGCGCGCGGCGGAGAGGGGAAAGGGCCAACGCGGCGAGAGAGTGGAGCGAGAGTGCGCGCGCAATTGCTGCGTACGCAGTGAATGGGGAACGGACCTTCCCGACTCTTCGAGAAGTCCGTCGAAGTGGAGATATGCAGATAATTCTCTACACACCTGTAGAAATTTCTCGCAACTATGATTTTGCTATAAAAGAAGAAGCGCCAGCGAACTGGAGCAGTTTTTCAGTTATTCAGTCAGTGAGTAAGCCAGAGTAAGCAAGCCTTGTGTACCGGAGTTCGACTCGAGTGTGCGTCCGCAACTGTATCAGCATCCGAAGGCCTGAGTTCGAGTGCAGTGGACCGCAGTTGGAGGGACCTGAGTTCGAGTACAGTGAACTGTCTCTGAAGATCTGTGGTTCGAGATACTGTGAGATACTCGAGTGACTGAGCTAGAAGAACTGAGAACTGATAGTTATGATTTGTAAATAGTGCTTTGTAAATATTAGTTAAGATTAACAGTTCATTATTGTTTGTAATAGTCCAAGTAAATTGTCATTGTCGTTGGTGGAGTGCTATAAGGAATACTGTGTTGAGTGAAAATCCAATTGTTGACGAGAGCGTTTAAGGCGAATTGTAGAAAGAAAGTATTGTTGGAAGAATAAATCCTATTGTTGAGTGGAAATAAATTTACAATATAATTATAGGTTATGTTATTTGATACTGCTGAACACGATAGAGCCTTATAAAATATAAGATTGTTCGTGTATTAAGGCAAGAAATTGAAAAAAAATATATATATATGTATATGTACCTACCATATCTATTAATATTAATAATAATAATAATAATAATAATATAATAATAATAATAATAATAGATATTTTATTTGCACAATCTGTCACTCGTATATTTCAAACAGAAAAGAAATAATTGAACTTGGATCATTTAACTTAATCGGAGAAATTTCTTCAGTCAAAGTTGACTTTAGTTTAAGACAAATTAATCTCAGATTAGACACAAAATTCCACGTTCAGCTAGAACGAGGATCAGTTTAACCTCTGATCTAAGATTAAATGGTTTATACAATCGAACCCTTAGATTTTTGGCGTAACTTTTGACGTAAACTTCGTATTCCTCCTCCCTTGTTATGAAGGGTAACTTAGGAAATTGTAGTCACGTAAAAATGAAACCCTCTCTCCCTTGTTCTCCTTATATTTTCCTTGGTCTGGCATTTCTCATGTTCTCCTTTGCTACTCTTCTTACTGTATTCCCCTTGTTCTAATTGTATTCTCCTTATTGCCATTGTATTCCCCTTGTTCTCTTTCCATTCACTTTGTTGTCCTTGTATTCTGCTTGTTCTCATTGTATTTCCATATTTTATTTTAATATGTGAAATAACAGGCCAACCAATTACAATGTTCACTTGTAGCTAAAATAGTGGTTATTAAATACAAAAATTACATATCCATGTATGTGTAGGGGAGACTGTTGTACCTTTAAACATTTTTCACATTTTTTTTTTAATTTTGGAAAATGAAATTTTTTAAATGAAAAAAATGCTTGAAAAAATCATTGATTCCTTTACAACTTCCTGTATGTATTTTCCTGTTTTACAGATCTATTAAGGATGGAAAAAATTAAAATGAAGAGATAGGTAATGTGTTCAAAGGTACAACAGGTTCATGTACCTTGGAACATACCCTCTTGTAAGTTGGAACACATGGAATATAGGTGGGAATATAGCTGTAAAAACTGACAACCATATTTAAAATGCATTTTCCATCATAAACCAGAGGAGGGTTCTCTGATTGAGATTTTATTTCCTGGAGGAGCGATAACTACTTAACAGCTTTCTTCAAGACATCCATATCAATTGGGGGCCTCTTAACTCCAGACTTACTTGGTGACATGATCTTTAAATAAAACAAAAACAAAAACCGATAGTATTGTGTAGTTTGGAACATTTACATGATACAAGATGTTTTGTGTTCAAAGGTACAAGAGGGTGCACGTTTAAACAAATATGGCTTCCAAAACTAGAGATTCGATTAAATCATGGAAATTGAAATATGTTATTACTCACCAGATGATAGGGAACACACTGTACTTGAAAGATAGTAACAAATACAATTTGGTTTTGTGTTAGAAAACATACATCAATGAACGAAATGTTTACTTTTGGTACTAACAAAATTTCTTTTGTCCACGGAACTCACACTTTGCAGTAAATCAAACTGAAACTACTACCAGAGCTACTTAGCGGCTTTCTCTACAATCTACTTCAGTTTGAGTCCTCTAGGTAGCAGCAAAAATTAAAAAACAAAAAATGTTCAAAGGTACACTATGCTAAAGGTGCAACAGTCTCCCCTATACACGCACGCACACACACACAGTGCAAGTGACAAAGACAATCTAATATAAAATTAATACAAGAAACATATAAAATATAAACATATTACGAATAACAAATAAAATAAATTAAATAGGCCTATAAATCTTAAAACAAAAGTTAACGTAATGAAATAATCTTAATACAATAATAATCTTTTTTCGTTCATTCAGTGTTCTGCCCAAGAGCAGGTCTTTCACTGCAAACTCAGCTTTCTGTAGTCTTTTCTATTTTCTGCCTTCTTTTTCATTTCCTCATATGATCCATATATCTTAATGTCGTTTATCATTTGATATTTTCTTCTACCCCGAACTCTTCTCCCGTTCACCATTCCTTCCAGTGCATCCTTGAGTAGGCAGTTTCTTCTCAGCCAGAGACTCAGCCAATTCCTTTTCTTTTCCTGATCAGTTTCAGCAGCATTCCTTCTTCATCCACTCTTTCCAACACAGCTTCGTTTCTTATTCTGTCTGTCTACTTCACACTCTCCATCCTTCTCCATATCCACAATTCAGATGCTGCTATTCGCTTCTCTTCACTTCGTCGTAATGTCCATGTTTCTGCCCCCATACAATGCTACACTCCACACAAAGCACTTCACTAGTCTCTTCCTTAGTTCTTTCTCCAGAGGTCCGCAGAAGAATAATTTTAATGCAAGAATAATCTTGATAATGTACTATCGTTGTATTTTGCATGTTTTCGTTGTATTTCGCCTATTGTCATTGTCTTTCCCTTATTCTCATTGTATTTCGCCTGTTTTCATTGTATTTTGCCTGTTCTCATTGCATTTTATCTGTTCTTATTGTATTCCACTTGTTCTCATTGTATTTCACCTGTTCTCATTGTATTTCGTCTGTCATCTATTCGGCGGTGGTATGAACAGTAAATCTACGGGATGTCTTTGCAGAGGGAAATCAACGGGTCGTCCTCCTGTGCCTGCAGAAACAGTTGAGCGCGTAGAAACCAATTTCGCGTTTGTGATTCTTAAACACCAGACTGCGAAAGCGATAGATTGGTCGTATCGGAAATGGTGTAATGGCCTCCACGCTCTCCAGACTTAACCTGTTATATGGGGCATGTGAAGAATTCAGTGTTTGTGTGACCATTACCCACTGATCTGCCGGAACTCTGGGCTCGTTTCATTAACGTCTTTGCTCAGATTGACAGAAAAATGCTGCATCGAGTATGGGACGAACTTTGTTTCTGAGTTTATGTGTGCAGAGTTATTATCGCTACACATGTCGAGCTCCTGTAACACGTCAAGAAAAACTTGGTGAATTTTTCTATTTAACTGTACGTTTTTGTGATCGTGTGTTAAAATAGTATATCTACAGCGATTTTTTTGAAACCGCTTCATTCATTTCTAGACACCCTGTATTATTGTAGTGTAATGTTAATCTTCTAGTAGAAATGTTAGTTTGTGTTGAATTATATGCTGCAAAACTTTTATGTTTTAAAATGTAGGTTAGAAAGTTTTACTGTATTTAATTAAGGACGGAGTTTCTTAGCCGGTTTCTGCCCTTGGGACCCTATCTATTCCCGTCTGCGCATGACGGGGTTTTGTAAACTCGTCTACCCTTCGAGAGGATTTGAGAGAAGGGTTTGGAAGAAAGAGGAGGTTGTTAGAAAATAAAACTTTTTAATTACTCAAGTTGGGAGCTGGAGTCTTGTTTAGAAACAAATTTGAGCCGAGCCTGTGTGTAAGGGGTTATACATATAATTGCTGTGAACCCTCCTCATAACCCCGAATTTTCCCGTAAGCAAGCCGACAACCCCTAGTTTCATATTAACAGTTCAACCCTCTGCCACCCTCATAAGCACCGAAAATTAAGCAGAACTCAATTTGGTATACACACTTCGCAAGTGAGGCACGCATTTCGTGTTCATATATTTTTGAGCTTCCCACTAGGTGGTTAAGATATAATCAGTGTTTGCTCGTGTTGTCGGGGGTGTAATGTGACACTTTGATGCGTGTAATTACGAAACGTAATACATATATGGGGATTATTTTCAAAGTTTAGATACAAACGAGCAGCGAAGTCTTTTTCAAACATTACTAATTACACGTTGTAAACAATATTAACTGTAATAATACAATATAGTTAGAAGTAATATTTCATGAGATGTTATGTGGAATAAACAAACATTAGAACCAGCGTCATGTGAAGTAATCTCTGTGTGGAGTTGTGTGAAACAATACAATTGGTATTATTAATTTCTTGCGAAAGTTTGCAAAACTAGCAGTAATATTGTATGAAATAGCGTAACAATTGCAGGGAACATTATATGAAATAATTCAACCATTTCATTACATGAAATAATGTAACAATTACAAGTGTCATTATGTGAGACAATGTAACGATTGTAATTTTATAAGCAACGTAAAGTGAAATAATTTAACAGTTAAAAGATACATTGTGTGATAGATTCTCCACAACATATACTGGATTGTTACATATTGCTCTTCAAAGAACGAGTTGTGGCAAAATCAAATTGAAGGCATTATAAAATTAAAGGAAGTTAAGGGGATCCGGTAGGCAAAATTTCTTGAAAAATTTTTTTTTTTATATTTTTATGCTATATAATTATACATTCTTTTCTGTTTAATTTGACATATATCATTATTTTATCTTCCCAATAACTATTTCTAAAACAAGTGTGAATAAGGCCCTGGAATGCATATTAAGTTTAGTGAATTCTCTAATGCTTGCATTTAAATTTTAATTTGAATTATTATAAAATTATTACTATTTTTATAATTATGTATACAAATAGATATTAATTTCTTTCACATTTTATTGTTTTTATATATTTATCTTTGGAATGATCACTTCAGACTCAAAATTTTATTTTGCACTTTAAAGGCTAATATAAATAATATGATGGTGTAATGAAGCAAATAATGAGCAGGCTTTGTTTAATTTAAATTAGTGGAGTTTTGTGAAACAATACAATTAAAAGTAATATTAAGGGAAGTAATGCGATTGGTAGTATTAATTTCTTGCGAAAGTTTGCAAAACTAACAGAAATACTGTATGAACCAATACAAGAGAAGTAACACTGTGAAATAGCGTAACAATTGCAAGGAACATTATATTATGGAATAATTCAACCATTTCATTACATGAAATATTGTAACAATTACAAGTATCATTATGTGAGATAATGTAACGATTGTAATTTATAAGCAACATAAAGTGAAATAATTTAACAGTTAAAAGAAACTTTGTGTGAAAGATTCTCCATAACCCATATTGGATTGCATCAGCTCTTCAAAGAACGAATTTTTTCAAAATCAAATTGAAGTCATTATAAAATTAAAGGAAGTTAATGGCATGGACATAGTTTAATCAAACCCAGGATGAACAACAGCAGCAACAACAATAGCAACAACATTATGTGAAAGAATATAAATTTTAGAATTAATATCCTGTAAATAATTAAAGAATACAAGTAACGTTATGCGAAATAATTCATAATTTATAAGTCACATTATGTAAAACAACGTAACAATTAGGAGTAATATCCACTGATGTAATTTAACTATTGCAAGAAATAACACCTGGAAGTAACAAAGTGAAGTAATTTAACAATTATAAGCAATAATAATCAGAAGTGACATTATGTTAAGAAGTGATGTTAAATAATTTAACAATTACAAGGAATAACAATTAGAAGTGACGTTAAGTAATTTAACAATTACAAGCAATATCAATGAAAAGTGGCATTAAGTTAAGTGATATGAAATAATTTAACAATTACAATAAGTAAAAATTAGAAGTGACGTTAAGTTAAGTAATTTAACAATTACAAGGAATAAAAATTAGAAGTGACGTTAAGTTAAGTAATTTAACAATTACAAGCAATATCAATGAAAGGGGCATTAAGTTAAGTGATGTGAAATAATTTAACAATTACAATAAGTAAAAATTAGAAGTGACGTTAAGTTAAGTAATTTAACAATTACAAGGAATAAAAATTAGAAGTGACGTTAAGTTAAGTAATTTAACAATTACAAGCAATATCAATGAAAAGGGCATTAAGTTAAGTGATGTGAAATAATTTAACAATTACAATAAGTAAAAATTAGAAGTGACGTTAAGTTAAGTAATTTAACAATTACAAGGAATAAAAATTAGAAGTGACGTTAAGTTAAGTAATTTAACAATTACAAGCAATATCAATGAAAAGGGCATTAAGTTAAGTGATGTGAAATAATTTAACAATTACAATAAGTAAAAATTAGAAGTGACGTTAAGTTAAGTAATTTAACAATTACAAGGAATAAAAATTAGAAGTGACGTTAAGTTAAGTAATTTAACAATGACAGGGAATAAAAATTACAAGTAGCGTTAAGTAATTTAATAATTACAAGGAATAACAATTAGAAGTGACGTTAAGTAATTTAACAATTACAAGCAATATCAATGAAAAGTGGCATTAAGTTAAGTGATGTGAAATAATTTAACAATTACAATAAGTAAAAATTAGAAGTGACGTTAAGTTAAGTAATTTAACAATTACAATGAATAAAAATTAGAAGTGACGTTAAGTTAAGTAATTTAACAATGACAGGGAATAAAAATTACAAGTAGCGTTAAGTAATTTAACAATTACAAGGAATAACAATTAGAAGTGACGTTAAGTAATTTAACAATTACAAGCAATGTGAATTAGAAGTAGCATTAAGTTAAGTGAAATAATTTAACAATTACAAAAATAGCAATTAGAATTGCCGTTAAGTTAAATAATTTAACTGTTTCATGTAACATTAAGGCTATGTGAAATAATTAACAATAAAATTAGAAGCAACGTTATGGGAATAATATAACAATTACAAATAATGTAACGACTAAGCGTAACGTGTCCATCTCTGTGGATTAACGGCTAGCATGTCTGACTGTGAAACGGGCGTGTCCAAGTTAGAATCCTGGTTGGGACAAGTTACCTGGTTGAAGTTTTATTCCGGGGTTTTCTCTCAACCCATTAAGAGCAAATATTAGGTAACTTTCTGGAATCATTTCGCCGGCATTATCACCTTAACTTCTCTCAGACTCTAGATAACCATCGTAGTTTACAATGGGTCATAAAATAATCCAGTTAAAATTAAAATGAATGTAACATTAAATGAAGAAATGTAACAATTGTAGGAAACATTTTGTGAATAATGCAATAATTAAATGTAACGTTAAGTAAAATAGCGAAGGCATTAGAATATACAGTAGAGGTACTAAATATTTATTTATTTATTCATTCATTCACTTATTTATTTACTTATCTATTTATGTATTTATCTATTTATCAGTTTATTTATTTATTTAAACTACTGTACATAACAAGAATGTATTGAATATGAAATCGATAGGATGGATTTAACTGAGAGAGTTGCTGCATGTATCAAGGGGCTATGTGATGCATGCGTGTCAATTTTAAAACGCCCGTTATTTTTTTCTTCGTTTCGAAAATGAAAGGCAAAGAAAGGGATACAAACTGAATGTATTGTCTCTTTTTTGTTGCAGGTAAGACTCACAATCAATCCTGATCTTCAGTGATAGTCTACTGAACGCTCACAGACTTTGGAAGATGTTCGTCTCGAAAATAAAGGTACAGTGCTGTTGATATCTCTATGAAACACTGTCAGGGTTGTCCAAGCTGCTACATAATATCATGTGATTATCGATGAATCTCTTACTCTTCATATTAATTTTTATTATTTTCTTTTAAGATCCTTTCTTGGTCGTTCATTAACATTTGTTATAATACTCTACCGTTTTTCAACTCCTATGTTCTCCTTTGTCTTTTAACTTTCTCATTTGTATTATATTGTATTGTATTGTATTGTATTTATTAACATCCCATGGTAGTCATACATTGCTTAAGCTAGAATATGGAACAAGTCAAAAAACTTAATACTATTATAAAATCTTAATTTATAGTCACAGTGTAGATGAAATATATACAGACGAGATTTACAATATACTCTACTAGTACAACACAAAGTTTTAGTATCAGTTTCATGAAGTGTTATTGAATGTCATGAATTCACTTACAGAATAGAAGGTGTGAGAAATTAGGTACTTCTTTAATTTGGCCCTAAATAATCTTATATCTTGAGTTTCATTTTTTATATCGATAGGGAGGCTATTAAAAATTTTTACTGCAATATAACCCACTCCTTTTTGATAGCACGATAGACTTGCCGATGAAGTATGAAAGTCATTTTTTTGACGTGTATTTATGCTATGAACTGTTGAATTAGTTACAAAGTTTTCACGATTACATACGAGGAAGATTATTAATGAAAAGATATACTGACAAGCCATGGGCATTATTTGTAGTTTTTTTTAAATAGTCCTACACGATTCCCTAGATTTGGCACCTACTATTATTCTAATTACTCTTTTTTGTAATAGAAATATATTGTTACTATCTGTGGAATTTCCCCAGAATATTATTCCAAAACTCATTACCGAGTGGAAGTATGCAAAGTATATTGTTTTTAAGGTATTGATATTTACTATCTTTTGTGTAGATCTAATAGCAAAACGTATTTACATATATCCTTGGATCGGTATCTGGTAGAGTTCCCGGGTATCTCAGTTGGTAGAGGTCCAAACCAAAGGTCCCGGGTTCGATACCCGGCACCGGAACAACTTTTTCCTCGAAATTATTCAAATAAACTTTACAGGGAGTTATACCTGAAAGCTTGATTTGCATACACGTCACTGTTCGTTAACAGAAAGCCACAATTTAAGTCAGACAGAGTTAGTGTGCACTCAATGTTGGTTACTTGACGGTTGTTAGCCCACTTTGAGGTCTGTGGATATAGAGGGAAAAATTGGATCGGTGTCTGGTAGAGTTCCCGGGTATCTCAGTTGGTAGAGCGTTGGTACGTTAAACCAAAGGTCCCGGGTTCGATACCCGGCCCGGGAACAACTTTTCCCTCGAAATTATTGAAATCAACTTTACCTGAAAGCTTGATTTGAATATTCGATCTATTCCCATCTTCAACACTGTATAAATATTGTGATCCTTATTTCCATGCATAGGCCTAACATATTTAGAGCTCAATCTACTTGAAATTTATCCCGGTTACTCCAAATCAGTGTGTGACAATCATAATTTGATAAGAAATATTGTCTGTCGACTGTGTTCTGTTTGTCTAACCTTGGTTGTATTGACAGAGTGTAAAGACTTTGTAGTATGAAGTTTGGACAACCTTTAGAGGCGTGTAATGCATCATTTCTGGTCTGTTGAGTGTACACACTATTTTAGCACATTACACAGCTCTGCTACAGGAAAAGGAGGCCGTAGTGATTTCCAAACACGCGGCTGTACGACATAACACGGCCTGAATGATCAGTTTCCCGTCTCCACGGCAACCGAGAAAGGCACGCCCTGTTCACGAAACAAGAGCATCGGATTGTCTTTTAGTAGTAATCAGAAACAATTTCTCTGAATGGTTTCTTGTCTAGTTACCTAGCAACGCTTTTGTGTCTACTTCGGTCAGTGTAGTCGATGCTGCATTGTCTGCTGGATTGTAGTTTTAAGGTAGCACAACTATGGCAAATATTTTGACGTAAATGCGTGTATGAATCTATAGAAACGGCGTAATGCAGCCCTTACACTGATCGGTAGGGAACTTATTTTTATGTGCTAAAAAACTTGAAAATATTTATTTTCTTATGTAGTAAAAAATGGAAAACGTATAAAAATTTTAAAAATATTTTTTACACGATAGTGTGTTTTCACATCGTTAAAGCAAACGGTCGCCACAATTGAAAGTTGATTTTACTGAATTTAGAGTTGCTAACCTAGATAAGTATTTTTGAAATATTACAAATAATTGCTCTAGTGTTGCAATGAAAACCACTGCCTTCTATGTATATCCTACAACCCTGCAATGAAAGTAAAATTCATACGCAAAACTTATTTTTATGTGCTAAAAAACTTGAAAATATTTATTTTCTTATGTAGTAAAAAATGGAAAACGCATAAAAATTTTAAAAATATTTTTTACACGATAGTGTGTTTTCACATCGTTAAAGCAAACGGTCGCCACAATTGAAAGTTGATTTTACTCAATTTAGAGTTGCTAACCTAGATAAGTATTTTTGAAATATTACAAATAATTGCTCTAGTGTTGCAATGAAAACCACTGCCTTCTATGTATATCCTACAACCCTGCAATGAAAGTAAAATTCATACGCAAAACTTATTTTTATGTGCTAAAAAACTTGAAAATATTTATTTTCTTATGTAGTAAAAAATGGAAAACGTATAAAAATTTTAAAAATATTTTTTACACGATAGTGTGTTTTCACATCGTTAAAGCAAACGGTCGCCACAATTGAAAGTTGATTTTACTCAATTTAGAGTTGCTAACCTAGATAAGTATTTTTGAAATATTACAAATAATTGCTCTAGTGTTGCAATGAAAACCACTGCCTTCTATGTATATCCTACAACCCTGCAATGAAAGTAAAATTCATACGCAAAACTTATTTTTATGTGCTAAAAAACTTGAAAATATTTATTTTCTTATGTAGTAAAAAATGGAAAACGCATAAAAATTTTAAAAATATTTTTTACACGATAGTGTGTTTTCACATCGTTAAAGCAAACGGTCGCCACAATTGAAAGTTGATTTTACTGAATTTAGAGTTGCTAACCTAGATAAGTATTTTTGAAATATTACAAATAATTGCTCTAGTGTTGCAATGAAAACCACTGCCTTCTATGTATATCCTACAAACCTGCAATGAAAGTAAAATTCATACGCAAAACTTATTTTTATGTGCTAAAAAACTTGAAAATATTTATTTTCTTACGTAGTAAAAAATGGAAAACGCATAAAAATTTTAAAAATATTTTTTACACGATAGTGTGTTTTCACATCGTTAAAGCAAACGGTCGCCACAATTGAAAGTTGATTTTACTGAATTTAGAGTTGCTAACCTAGATAAGTATTATTGAAATATTACAAATAATTGCTCTAGTGTTGCAATGAAAACCACTGCCTTCTATGTATATCCTATAACCCTGCAATGAAAGTAAAATTCATACGCAAAACTTATTTTTATGTGCTAAAAAACTTGAAAATATTTATTTTCTTATGTAGTAAAAAATGGAAAACGCATAAAAATTTTAAAAATATTTTTTACACGATAGTGTGTTTTCACATCGTTAAAGCAAACGGTCGCCACAATTGAAAGTTGATTTTACTCAATTTAGAGTTGCTAACCTAGATAAGTATTATTGAAATATTACAAATAATTGCTCTAGTGTTGCAATGAAAACCACTGCCTTCTATGTATATCCTACAACCCTGCAATGAAAGTAAAATTCATACGCAAAACTTATTTTTATGTGCTAAAAAACTTGAAAATATTTATTTTCTTATGTAGTAAAAAATGGAAAACGCATAAAAATTTTAAAAATATTTTTTACACGATAGTGTGTTTTCACATCGTTAAAGCAAACGGTCGCCACAATTGAAAGTTGATTTTACTGAATTTAGAGTTGCTAACCTAGATAAGTATTTTTGAAATATTACAAATAATTGCTCTAGTGTTGCAATGAAAACCAGTGCCTTCTATGTATATCCTACAACCCTGCAATGAAAGTAAAATTCATACGCAAAACTTATTTTTATGTGCTAAAAAACTTGAAAATATTTATTTTCTTATATAGTAAAGAATGGAAAACGTACAAAAATTTTAAAAATATTTTTTACACGATAGTGTGTTTTCACGTCGTTACAGCAAACGGTCACCACGATTGAAAGTTGATTTTACTGAATTCAGAGTTGCCAACCTAGATAAGTATGTTGAAATATTACAAATAACTGCTCTAGAGTTGTAATGAAAACCACTGCCTTCTATGTATATGCTACAATCCTGCAATGAATGTAAAATTCATACGCAAAAGGCAGTGTTAATTAATATGCATTATACGAATCAAATCACTGCATTTGAAATGTACTGAACTTTATTTAAACAATTCAAACTTCACTTAACAAAAAGAAGTGAAAATTATTGCAATTGAACACGAAATATTACAAGTATCTGAATTTTGTAGGCCTCTTATTTTATCAGTAAGTACTACTTTTCTTTAGGATTTGTAATTTTTGCGCTCTCTCGAGCCAATAATGAAGAGAATGACGCATATACGTATCTACACCACACCGCCATTAAGTGTATGAAAAAGACCCAACCAATATTTGTAGTTATATATAATAGCCGCCACTCAGTAAATTATAGAAATGAAGATCTAATTTAAGATATTTCTACATCCACTTACATAACTTCAAAACGTTTCACTTTCATTTCAACAATATAGCATTAATATGTATAATTATTGAAAAAATAGTCACATCATGGCACTAACTATAATAATATTTCATTTCTAATGGTAATAATGTCATCAAACCACCTCAAGTTTTGTAGATTTTAATATCCAATACACAGCTGTACTCAGAAAATTACACATCGCAGAAGCAGACCTATAACTTATTTTTAGTAAGTCTTGAAGTTTTTAATAACCAATTGAATTTGAACTCTAAATATGTCAGCAATCCTGCAGCTCATGGCCTTCGTGTAATAGCCTATTATTTATTGTAGTGTGTGTTTTCTTTTATTCTGAAATGTAAATTAGTTCTCAAAACTGACGAAAGCTGGATTTTGGAAAATAGGAAAATTATGTAGGAAAATTAACGCTTCACTGAATGTTACTATTTTTCTGAAAATCCTTGGATGCCAAGCTTCAAAATGACGGGACACTAATTAAAATTCGTTCAGCCGTTTTCCCGTAATTTTAATTACCAGTTCAAATTATATATATACTAGTGGCTTGTGCAGCAAATGCTGCAAACTAAGTTCATTAGACGCTCAAATGAACATTTTTCAGATTTATTTTCAATGAAGAATACCAGACATTCTGAAAGTTATTTGCTTCCATAACAATGAAAGATACTCTCTCGAGCCAATACTGAAGAGAACCACGCATATAAATATTTACACCACACCGCCATTAAATATATGAAAAAGACCCAACCCCACTTGATTAATAATTATAAAAATATTTGATTTTTAATAATATTATTATCTTACTTAAGTTTTATAGCTTTCAGTAATATATACTATATATACTATATAACCGCCACTCAGTAAAATATAGAAATCAAAATCTAATTTAAGTTATTCTCTACATCTACTTATATAACCCCAAAACGTTTCACTTTCATATCATCAATATAGCATTAATATGTATAATTAATGAAAAATAGTCACATCATGGCATTAACTATAATAATATTTCATTTCTAATGATAATAATGTCATCAAACCACCTCAAGTTTTGTAGTTTTTAACATCCAATACACAGCTGTACCCAGAAAATTACACACCACAGAATCGAACCTGTAAATTATTTTTAGTAAGTTAAGTTTTTAATAACCAATTTAATTTGAGCTCTAAATATGTCAGCATTCTTGCAGGTCATGGCCTTCGTGTAATATTGTTTACTGTAGTATGTGTTTTGTTTTATTCTGAAATGCAACACGGCCGACTTGATGCTCGCTTCGCTTCTCCTTTACAAAAAAGCGAAGGGAATATCAAGTCGGCCGTGAATGCTATTAGCTAGATGTCATAACTGACGACAGATGGATTTTGGAAAATAGGAAAATTACGTTTAAAAATTGACATTTCACTGGAAACTACTATTTTTCCGAAAAAACTTTGAGTTCCAAGCTTCAAAATGAGAGGTCATTTATTAAAATCCGTTCAGCCGTTTTCCCGTAATTTCCATTACCAGTTCAAATTATATATATATATATTATTGTTGCAATCCTTGTTCTAGCCTATTACTAGCTAACCGCTGTTGGCTAACTCTATTAATAATAAATAAATAGGTGATAATCATTACAATTAAACTGTTCTATGTTACAACTGTACTGTACGTTACTTCCAGTTTGTGGGACGGAACCAGGAATTATTTATCTCTCTATTAAATTATATGTGCCAACGAACACGGCACTCGTTGCATTAAAATTGCATGTCAAACATAAATAAAGCTGTTCACTGCGGGAATTATTGTGGCTATTTGCAATCGTTTAAATGTTTAGACTGTGTGCAACATTTATAAATGGATCATTCATCTCTCGCCACGGATCAAAGACTGAATGCAATTAAATATTGCACAGTTTACTTCATTGGGACAATATTATTGTTATTGCTTTAATATTATGTGGGAATTATCTTATATTGTGTGAAGTCAGTGCGTGGAAAATCTTTTATGAGGTTAGTAACCGGAGGTTTTTTATTTTATTTTTTTTGAGGACCTGAAGAATTTTTAAATAAATGTAACGGGATTAATATGGCGTGTATTTATCATTACGTCCGGCCTTCAATTATGAGAACATGTAGATGATGATGAAACTAACGTACTTGCCCCAGGCGAGGTTCGAAAACACGCTCATAGCTTCACGCAGTGTTGCGTGTTTACTACTGTTTTGACTTTAAATAAATCCATAGTTTGATTAAAGATATTTCAACAATCAACCTTAGGGAAATTATTCAAATAAATCCATTTTAATTAAGGAGTAATGTAAAATATCAGGTGTAGAAAGGTTTAAGTAAATCCATAGACCTAGTTTTCATAAATGTCAGTTGTAGAAAACTCCAAACTGTTCTATTACTTGAAGTATTTAAAATAACAATTACAGGAAGGTCCAAGTAAGTGTGTTGTTCGCTTAAAGAGATGTTTAAAATGTAAGTTGTAGGAATGATAAGTCGATATTTAACTTAAGGAAGTGGGTATGTAAAATACTGTGTGAGTTGTAGGAAGGTCAAAGTAAATCCAGAATTTATTTAAAGACTTGTTTAAAAATATTAGTTCCTGCAAGGTCCAAACCATTCCATACTTCAGTTAAAGAGTTATTTCAGATAGCAGTTGTAGGAAGGTCCAAGTAAATTCGTAGTTTAATTAAAGAAATATTAAAAAATACGAGTTGTAGGAAAGTCAGTGTAAATCCATAGTTCACTTGAGGTATTTAAAGTATCTGTTAGTTTGTAGGAAGATCCTAGTAAATGCATAGTTCACTTAAGGTATTTGAAATATCTGTTGGTATGTAGGAAGGTCCTAGTAAATTTATAGTTCACTTTAGATATTTAAAATATCTGTTGGTATGTAGGAAGGACCTAGTAAATCCGTAGTTCACTTGAGGTATTTAAAGTATTTGTTGGTATGTAGAAAGGTCCTAGTAAATCCATAGTTCACTTGAGGTATTTAAAGTATTTGTTGCATGTAGGAAAGTCCTAGTAAATCCATAGTTCACTTGAGGTATTTAAAATATCTGTTGGTATGTAGAAAGGTCCTAGTAAATCCATAGTTCACTTGAGGTATTTAAAATATATGTTGGTATGTAGAAAGATCCTAGTAAATCCATAGTTCACTTGAGGTATTTAAAATATCTGTTGGTATGTAGAAAGGTTCTAGTAAATCCATAGTTCACATAAGGTATTTGAAATATATGTTGGTATATAGAAATGTCCTAGTAAATTTATAGTTCACTTGAGGTATTTAAAATATCTGTTGGTATATAGGAAGGTCCTAGTAAATCCATACTTCACTTGAGGTATCTAAAATATCTATTGGTATGTAGGAAGGTCGTAGTAAATCCATAGTTTTTCTAAGCTGTATACAAAGATGTTATATGCTATCAGAATGTTTTTAACGTGATATGAACCAGAGGCTTGGCTTACCTGCAGCGAAATTGACTCTGACATGAGTTCAATTCCCAGTGAGGGTGATTACATTATCGAGGGTTTTCCGAGGATTTTTCCTTCTTTAAAATGAATATAAATATACCCTGCGGTGCATCTTCGAACTCATAAATCCCACCGACTCTAACTAGCCCTGTACGTTTTGGTTTCTACAGGAGGCATAAGCTTACAGTATCGTAAAATACATTTTTTTTTAACTAACAAAATTCTGAAACACACTGCGGGCGAACCTGATGTACATCTCCTTTCTTTGTCTGAATTCATGCAGTTTCATTACTCCAATTATAATTTTCTTTCACTGTAACGAGCTTGTACAAAGTTTTACAGAAATGGTGGAGCTAACTGTAGATGGGTTAATAAGGAAGGGTAGGGTTATTTCCTTTCCTTTCGGGAAGTATTCCAGGGTTCCTAGAAAACGTAACGGAAAGGTTGTAGCACTCAAATTAAGATTCATATTTAATTAAAAGTTTCTTATTGCTACATAAAGTCGCAAATGGCCGGTCAGAACGCTGTCTTGCATGCGAACTATACAGCCAACAAGAATAGTAAACCTTCTCCCTTCACGTGATTGGTCCGTTTCGTAATGACGTCATCTCGTAGTATGTTAATATTTCAACTTAATATCAGTCCCGCGGGGGTCGCATACAGGGTTGTAAATGCTCATGACGGTTTCAACAGTCTGCTAAAATTGAGGAGATAAAAAAAGTTCTCCCTTCTCCCAAAGCTATGCTTTTCGTGCTAAAGCGCTTTATGTGCCACTCACGGTTGCTGCGTCTTTTCGAGTCGATTTCTCTATTCCCCTTTTAAGGGAACCTAGCTTTTAAAAGCAGTGGTTTTCAAAGCTAAATGGAACTATATACTGTAAAAGCTGGTGCAAAGAGCTATTTTGGTAACACACACCACCTATACAGGGTTTTTCGAAAGTAAGGCATAATTGCAATTCAAATTTTTAATAAGGAAATTTTGGACAAAAAGTCAGCCACGTGAAACCTTGTATGTTGTTATTTAGTCAACTGTCCGAAGACAGGTCTGAACCTCACATGTGATACCAATAAGGCACCGCTTATGAGACATTTAGGCCAGGCAGTAATGTGGTATTAAAGATATTTTATGCTCGACCATGCCGAAATGTAGTAATTATACACCTGGTAGCAGACCTTTAATGTATGTCATTAAAGTACACCTACTCATTAAAGGTCAGGTCTTTCAGCCAATGACGACTCAGGTTACAACTGTTCAGCCAATGACAGGTCAGCTTTCTACCGTTATAAAACCGCAAGTATCGATTATTCTCGGATATGCAATCGAAAGAGAATTAGCGAAAAGTCACGGAGGCTGGAAATCCAATACTGTCGCAGAAGGTTATGTTCTGTTACTATAATAATTAGCGTTAATTGTGAATAATATTCAAATAAATTCAATTTGTCATCTCGTTTTTCAATGTCTAATTTAATTTTAATGTTATCTCTGTAGGTTCTTATGGCCTAGCAAGGTCATTGTGAACAACTGTTCCTCGGAAAAAATCAATACTTTCGCGTCTGCGCACATCTCACAACATATGGGACATTGGCCGAGGTCAGATACAAAGAAAATTAATAACATCAAGTTAGAAATATGGTCGAGAATAAAAAGTCGTATGAAGCTCGCCTATAATGGTAATTAAGAAGCTCGTATGAAAATTATGAAACTCGCTTGCGCTCGTTTCATAAATATCCATACTCGTTTCTTAATTACCTTCATTATAGGCTCGTTGCATAATGTACTATTATTAATTTGTCCTACAGAATAATATCTGTATTATTGACAATTAATATTTGAGGAGAAAAATTCGCTCCGGCACCGGGGAACGAACCCGGGTCCTTGGTTCTACGTACCAAGCGCTCTGACCACTGAGCTACGCCGAATTCAATCCACAGCACCGGACCGAACCTTACTCCTTGAATGTTTCCGTTTTGGCCTGGCTCCAAGTTAGGCATATATGTTGACGTATACAGTGAAACCTCTCATGTACGGACATCGAAGGGATGTAACAATCTGTCCGCATCTGGGAGGTGTCCTTAATTGGGAGGGAGGCTCCCCAATCTAGCAGTAAATTTATAATATGCGTTATGTATCCCTTCACTCTTTAAATGAAATGTATTACTCTAGTTTAATTCTAAATGTAGTATACTACAGTAAATTCTTTGCAACTTTGAACTGTAGTAGATAAGACAGAAAAAGGAGAATACATTACCGTGCCATGCAATTTTATTCTAGGTCTACAGTTATGCAGTACTGTAATTTACAGTTTTCAACTTAACCTTTACGTTCAGGTGCCATGTCTCTCGAAACAGAACAACTGATTGAAGTGAAGACAATTATCCTACCAACCCTATCATGTGTCGAATACAATTTCATGATCGCGGAAACCTGGATCCATCAGACAGGTTAAATTTTATTACTTTGTTTATCCACCCGCTTCTAGCTAAGAAGAGTTTGCCAGCTGGGCTAGTGGTAGCCTATGAGACCCTTATTATCTTCTTTCATGTTAAGGAATTTCTGTACAGTTCTCAAAACTAAACTTTCCATTTTTGTAACACATTAGATCTTGAAATCCAAGTTCGTTCCGCAGTCAGGAGGTAAAGCAAGCTTTAGGACTGTGAAACAGCTGTCCTTGTCCGTGTCTGAGAGTGTCCGTAAACGAGAGTTAAATTTATCATTAGGCCTATTTCTATTTTTTTTAGTTGGGACATAAAAATCTGTCCGTATATGAGGAGTGTCCGTATCTTGGGGGTGTCCGTAAGGAGAGGTTTCACTGTATGTCCAATGTCAACTGCCATTATATTAGGAGCGCACTCAGTTGAGTGACTTGTTTGGCCGGGATTCCGCAGTTAAGTGCACAGTAATCTGTACAGAAATATGGTCAGAGCGCTTGGTATGTAGACCCAAGGACCCGGGTTCGATCCCCGGCGCCGGAGCGAATTTTTCTCCTCAAATATTAATTAATAATGGGGTAGGTTGGCCAGTTCTTTCCCCTTTTCATCGCCGACTAGCTACATATTGCACTACTTAGATTTCATATGCATGCAAACAATTGTTTTTTCTATTATACATATCGTCAAGTGAGATGTACTGCCTGATAATAGATGTACATATCAGCCAGAACCTCAGTCAGAGGATAAAAATCTTGTATTTAGAAATGAACATTTTTATGGAAACAAAGATTAGTGAAGTGCTTTGTGCGGAGTGTGTCATTGTACTGGGGAGAAATATGGACATTACAACGAAGTGAAGAAAAACGACTAGAAGCATTTGAAGCATGGGTATAGAGAAGAAAGAAGCGTGTGAAATGGACAGAAAATGACGCTGTGATAGAAAGGGTAGTTGAAGAAAGAATAATGCTGAAACTGATAACAAAAAAATATAAAGGATTTAGCCGGATCACTGGATCAGAAGAACTAATTACTGAAGGATGTACTGGAAGGACTGGTGTGCTCAGACAAAGTTGTGACCATTGTGTGTACTGTGAGGCAATCGAGAACATTTAAAATCACACCCTGTAGTTTTTTAATGAAATCTGAAAAATCATATTTTTAATATTGCGTTCACAGTACAATTAAGATTTTAATTGAATTTTGCATTTATCTGAAAGTCTTGAATTTATGAAGGTTAAGGAGTATTCCAAATTCAAGGTGCTGTAGGAAAATTCGTACTTTTTAGATAACCCCATAAAAATTATGAAATGGAGAAAGATAAGGTGGTCTTGTAACATTTTAAAATCAATTTGCAGGACGAAAAGTTACATTTTGTTTGGATCAAATTTCTGCACATTTGAATTACAGAACTAAATTTTTTTTCAAGCATTTATTATCATAATACATTGCTCTCTTAAATTGACTAAGCATATTGGGAATAAAATCAATGGCTTTCCCAAAACATGATATGAAATGTTTAATATGAAACAATTTTTATCTCGAAAAGTGGGGAAAAAATTCGAGCAAAAGTGTATTAGACATGTTTGTTTTGAAATATATTAAATAATAACCCTGAAATTATATTAAAAACTAGCCGTACCCGTGCGCTCCGCTGCACCCGTTAGAAATAAATATGAAGTAATTGCATAATTAAAATAGGACATTTGATCCAGGGAACATTCGTGTTTTATAGAAGGATAAATCGTTTATTATGTTACTTAATTTAAATTGTATATTAAAAAAATTAAAATGCGATCATTTTGATCCAGAGACCACTCATTTGGTCATAAAAATTATTTTAGGAAATACAGAAAACGAATGTACAGAATAGCCTATAACGTTTTCTGTGCATAAGAAGCTATTTTAATCTTACCTGTCCTCGATTCACTCAGAAGTTACTGTGATAACATTATAGCATTATGTCCATCTAGAGAAACTACACTTTCCAATGGTGAATTAATAATTAATTATACAAATCGGTTAATTTAGCTTCCGATATTACTTCATACAAACACAGAAACATTCTCTGTAGGCTGTCTTTCATAGCTTTCGATTGTTTCTGTCCAAGGCCCCTTATAGACGAAGTCATTTGTTTTTTGTTTCATTATACGGCCTTAGATGGCAGTTATTTTAATTTTAAAACTCATTTATCTCATTAAATATCAGTCCTATCAAAATTTTTCAAGGAATAAAACTTATCGCAATTTATTTTTAAAGAAACTTTTGTTAGGTAATATTTTTCACAAAAATCAATAAATAATAAGCGAATATTTCGATTTATTTAATTCAGGCCCCCTTATAACCCCCCTTTTAAATAATGTATTTTGAATGCCATATAGCCTAAAATCTAAGTTACAAGGAACTTAATTAATATTCCAATTTTCATCGAAATCCGTTCAGCCATTATCGCGTGAAAAGGTAACAAACATACAGATAGACAGACAGACATACAAACAAAAATTTCAAAAAAGCGATTTTCGGTTTCAGGGTGGTTAATTATATATGTTAGGACCAATTATTTTTGCAAAAACCGAAAATTACCAGAAAAATTTCGTCTACAGATTTATTATTAGTATAGATGAGAACATGAAATCGACTTTATAATTAGAAACAATGTATCATTGATAAGCAAATGTTTAAATTTTATTGAAATTAAGAAAACGTTGAATATTCTGGGTGAATTTTGATATTGGAGTTATAAAATATTGGTCCTATGTTTTAAACCTACGCTATGAAAAATGTCGGCACTCTTAATGGTGAATTAACACTCCGTCTAGTACTGTAAATGTAAGAAAGTGGTATATAATATTTACGATTTTTGTGATAATACTTCAATAATGTGTATTTGCATACGTAATTGTTCATTATTATGATTTTAAATTCAGAAAATATGAATTAAAAGGACAATCAATAGGTTTTAAACATTTTTTTTTTTTTTTTTTTTAGAGGGTCTAAAGAAATTTTTGAAGTTGCACTCCACGCAATAATGCCATATTTGATGGTGGACTGAAAAAGAACTAAATAAACTGTACGCAAGATAATTATTGCTAAAATCGGCGAAGAATGACAAATTTACAATTTTTTTCACGTAATCTTCAGCATAGGTAAGAAATAGAAAATACCATGGGGATATTTGGTATACTTTTGGGACAAGAAAATTGTCGTCACTACTCATTGCATGTTTTCGAACCTGTTATTTTTACATAAAATTTTCAAGTAAAAGAGTTTATTTTCTAGTAATAAATTTGACGTCATTCCAGACCTTCATTTAATTACGGAAATGAACCTCGGAATAATAACCTTGTCACTTCCGTAGATGGCCGTATTTTCTTGCTTAAATATTCAGTAAAACAAACTTCTATGCAAGAACACTTGCAATATTGAAAACATTTCCTCGTTTAAAACTTAAAAGGAAATATTTACAGTCTGCAATAAACATTAAATAATTACCTTGTAAGTTGTTTGAACTTCGCAGTTCCACTCTCTTTTTTTTTTTTTCTGTGAAGTTACGCCTGCATTCCTTTACATTGGACATGCTGCCATCTGTTGCGATATTGCGGTACGTACAGTTATGGATCTGTGAAAGACAGTTGCGTGACGCTATGCGCACTGGAATGTCCTGACATCTATCGGCGAGTTGATGTAGATAAAGTCGTAACGCTGAGTTATGTTCACACACGTCATTTCAAAATAACTCATCATTGTAATGGACTCGCGCGAACGTGTGTGTATTTGATATATTAACAGTAGTAAATTACTTATATAAACAATTCATGTAGTACTTTGCATATGCCATAGTTGCGTCTGTTTGGTGCAGAATTGTGATGTTCAGATGTCTATTTTATTGACATTAGAATGGGAATGTTTGATATTCACGTATTGCACAGTGAGTGCGTGAATTATTTCTTAGGATTTATTGATTTGATTTATTGATAAAACAGTCGTATCACAGATACACAGACAAAGACAAAAGAAAAACTAAAATACTATATCAAAACTAGTTTCCATAAATTCATTTATATCATAAAAAAGGGTTTTTGATTAGCCAGTCACGAATAATACACCTAAATCTATTAATACTAATAATATGTACACTATAAACAAGTTTATTAAACATAGACAATGTAATTGATGTAAATCTAATCTAACTCTAGGCGTCACAAGGTGGTAATTATATATTGTACCATAATGATGAATATCGCGATGTGGATAATAACTGTTTAAATTTGACTTAAGGGAACCAGGTAGTGATTTTTAATTTTGTATTTCAAAATAAAGTACAAAACTGTTCTTTAAAATAATATAAATATTATGGGGTATTTCTGCATATAACTTAAGCCTTTTAAATGATCTCTTTAAATTAGGTGGTGCATGTAATTCATACATTCTCCTTTTTTTAAAATTCAGTTTTCCATAAGTTGACATTTTTCAAACTTAAGTGCATTTTTCTCTGAAACTACTGAAACAATTTACATGAAACTTTTACAGTGTTATCTGCAGCCTGTGTTCTACATAGTACACCTACGGGTTTAAGAATATCACACACATAACACGAGAAAAAATGTATATAAATTGAACAAAATTGTAAAAAAATGTTAAGCAAAGTTCAGTATTTTTTTTCTGCTTCACTAGGGGTGAAATATTTAAATAAATTTTGCTTTAGAATTTACAATACACATTACTAGATAATTATAAAAAGTACAAGGCATATGAGAGAAGGTTGTAGCAAGTAATGTGCACCTGAAGAATCAGGTACACTTAGCAACATGGGAAAACAGGTTATCAGTTAGGACCTTTCTTTCGCACTTGGATACATATCAAATTAGTTGTCTTCTATACCACTGAATTCAAAATGATTGATTGTATAAACCTAGAAATTTTTATTCCATTCTGACCACTAGAAGCCTAGAAATACTGAACTAAACTTTTGTATTGCAATTTTTTAATCGCACAAGCACCACTACCCAGTTCCCTTAATTTTAATCAAACAATGGAAAATATACAAATTCACAACAGTTAAAATTCTTTAAGAAATAAACAAAGGTCTGCACTAAAACCACAATCAGTCAAAATGCGTATTGCCTTTTTTTTTTTTTTTTTTTTTTTTGCAAAAGAAGTACTTGATCAATTTTCTGACAATTTCCGCACAAATGAATACCATAAGTAGTAATACTATTAAAAAAAAAGTAACATAGATATTTTAAGAAATTCTTTAGGTACAAGGTATCTAAGTCTCCTTAACAAATAGATTATTCATGACAATCTAATACACAGGTCATTAATATGACCTTCCCAGGTCACCTTAGAGTCAAGAACAACACCCAAAAGTTTAACCTGTTGAAGGGTGTTACCATCACATACCTTCCTACGCAATAAAAATAAAATACTCTGAATTTTGTTGTCATTAAGGCAAAGACCATTAGCCAAAAACCTAAAAGCAACTTTATCAAAAGATTGAGTGATTGTTACTTTCAATCCATTCACATTCCTATCAGTAGCATAAAGTGTGGTATCATCTGCAAATAAAACAGGTTCGATATCAATATTAAATTGCAAATCATTGATCATAATAAGAAATAACAAAGGTCCCAAAACAGAACCTTGGGGAACACCATACTGTAGGGCAACAAGATTCGAGCAGCTTCCATTAAAATATACACCTTGTTTACGATCACGTAGATAAGTTCTAAACAAAACCAATTCAGTATCTGAAACTCCACAATAATTTAATTTCCTATTCAAGATATGCGAAACACAGTCGAATGCTATGGTAAGGTCACGAAGAACTGCAAAAGTGTTATTGTATTTATCAAAACCAGATATTATAGAAGAAATCAGATTCAGTTCATCCTGTGACAGAGGAAGGGGTGATTTTGTAATTAATGTTTCTATAAGTAAGCATTTAAAATTTATTTTTCATCGTCACTGACACTAAACATTGCTAGATTTTTTTTGTCCCCCCCCCCTCATATTTTCACTCTGTGTTCATTTTAGTTGGGCAGTAACTAAATCCGAGTTTAGTGCTCATGACGTCACTCTGAATAATAGTAGTAGTAGTAATAATAATAATAATAATAATAATAATAATAATAATAATAATGATGATTAACTCCGTATGTGGATGAAATTATTGGGGATCATCCGTGTAGTTTTAGGCGTAATAGATCGACTATTGATCATATTTTTTGTATTCGACAGATATTGGAGAAACAAGAAAAAATGGGAGTATAAGGTTACGGTACATCAGTTATTCATAGATTTAAAAAAGGCGTATGACTCGGTGAAGAGAGGAGTTTTATATAATATTCTTATTGAATTTGGTATTCCCAAGAAACTAGTTCGATTAATTAAAATGTGTCTCAATAAAACTTACAGCTGAGTCCGTATAGGTCAGTTTCTATCTGATGCTTTTCCAATTCACTGCGGGCTAAAGCAGGGAGATGCACTATCACCTTTACTTTTTAACTTTGCTCTGGAATATGCCATTAGGAAAATTCAGGATAACAGAGAGGGCTTGGAATTGAACGGGTTACATCAGCTGCTTGTCTATGCGGATGACGTGAATATGTTAGGAGAAAATCCACAAACGACTAAGGAAAACACAGAAATTTTACTTGAAGGAAGTAAAGCCCGAAAAAGACGACGTATATCATTATGTCTCGTGACCAGAATATTGTACGAAATGGAAATATAAAAATTGGAAATTTATCTTTCGAAGAGGTGGAAAAATTCAAACATCTTGGAGCAACAGTAACAAATATAAATGACACTCGGGAGGAAATTAAACGCAGAATAAATATGGGAAATGCGTGTCATTATTCGGTTGAGAAGCTTTTGTCATCTAGTCTGCTGTCAAAAAATCTGAAAGTTAGACTTAATAAAACAGTTACATTACCGGTTGTTCTGTATGGTTGTGAAACTTGGACTCTCACTTTGAGAGAGGAACAGAGATTAAGTGTGTTTGAGAATAAGGTTCTTAGGAAAATATTTGGGGCTAAGAGGGATGAAGTTACAGGAGAATGGAGAAAGTTACACAACACAGAACTGCACGCATTGTATTCTTCACCTGACATAATTAGGAACATTAAATCCAGACGTTTGAGATGGGCAGGGCATGTAGCACGTATGGGCGAATCCAGAAATGCATATAAAGTGTTAGTTGGAAGGCCGGATGGAAAAAGACCTTTGCGGAGGCCGAGACGTAGATGGGAGGATAATATTAAAATGGATTTGAGGGAGGTGGATATGATGATAGAGACTGGATTAATGTTGCTCAGGATAGAGAGCAATGGCGGGCTTATGTGAGGGCGGCAATGAACTTGCGGGTTCATTAAAAGCCATTTGTAAACAAGTAATAATAATAATAATAATAATAATAATAATAATAATCTATTATAGGATTTTCTACAGTGCTGTAGTTTTTCCTCAAACAAACGAAGTCTGAGACAACATTCTTAAGAGTCCACCTTCCTGCAACAGAAAAGTTTATAACAAGTGTATAATTTTTAAATTCGATACAAAATAAATTCTGCAGTTAGAATCATTGTTAAATAAAATGCTACAAATTGTTTCTCATATTATAGGCTCTTGTAGTTTCTTCAAGAACAACTTAAGATCAGAGATTCGAAAGTTTAACGAAATATTAAAAATGATTCATTGGAGTCATCTAATCGTTGCGACAAATGTTACTTCAAAAAATGAAGCAAAACAAAAATTTCCAACAGTGATAATTAGTTTTCTCCTAATTTAATTGATCGTAATTAATCTTTGTTGTCAAGGAAAATTATTTCGAAAACGAAGATCAAGACAATAATAATTATCTCATGGCAAGAAACGTGAGTTCAAAATGAAATTAAATTATTACAGAAAATTATCACCACGAGTGGTATTCGGTTAGATAATTCCCATACGAAAATTTAATCGTATTTCATATGATAGCATTTCCTTATTTTCTGTGAAAACAGATACATACCTAAGCCTTCTGGAATAATAAATTAGCCGAGAAGTATTTAAGAAAAAAGTACGATCTCAGTGAAATAAAAGAAGGGAACATCTGAGATAAATATATAATTTTAACTTTTACTGTGAAATAGGGCTACGTCCGTTATTTTCTTGTTGAATTTATTTGTACACGCGTTACATTATGGTCATAACGCATAATGTAAGATCCTTTGATATATCAGTAGGATTTAATATAGTTGAGTTTCTATTTCTATAAATAGTGTGGTACAGATGACTGTGTTCATGTAACTGACTTAGATTTGTTTTAATGTTTATGATATTGGTGATTGAGGCGGTGATGAGTCACGGTATGCAAATTTCCAATCCGGGCATTTGCCTTTGTGACTGAGGGAAACCATGAAAAAACCCAATCAGATTGGCCGGCCACGGACTTTGAACTCGAAACCTCTCGAATACGAGTCTCAAACATTACCACCCGAGCTACCTCTCTCTTTCGTAAGTTATCTTTATTTTCAAATAAATATAAAACGCTTTATTTTGAACTAGATATTATTTATTTTTAATTTAAAATTATACATTTTGTTGCCAGCTGAGTTCAATTGTGATTCATAGTACAATTTTATTATATTATTGTAAATGACAGTTTGATGCCGACTTTTGTGTGCTTGGCGTAAAGGTTTGATACTATTCCCTCTTGAACTTTCCACCATATTGGAATATTAGTTTTAAAAACCAAAGAACTGTCAATGTAAGTCGATTGCCATGGTCAATTATTGTGCATCAGCAAGCTTAGTGAACAGTTGAAAAACGTTACCATGGAATTACCTTTCAAAAGACTTTAATATTATTTATGCTCGACCACGTCGAAATGTAGTAATTATGCACCTGGTAGCAGCCCTTTAATGGACCTCATTAAAGTATAGCTAGTCATTAAAGTTCAGGTGTTCCACCAATCAGAAAGCAGCATTGTAGCAATATGAAAGCGCAAGTATCGATTATTCTCGGATATGTAATCGAAAGACAACTAGCGAAACGTCACGGAAGCTGGAAATCCAATACTGTCGCAGAAGGTTATGTTCTGCTACTATAATAATTAGCGTTAATTATGAATAATATTCAAATAAATTCAATTTGTTATCTCATTTTTCAATGTCTAAATCAATTTCAAGGTTATATCAAGATTAATGTTTATTTTACTCGCTAGATTATATCAAGGTCAATGACATTTGTTTCTCGGAAAAAATCAATACTTTCGCGTCTGCGCACATCTCACAATTTACGAGATATTGCACAAGGTCGGTTCCGCTCCTGAGTCAGATAAGAATAACATGAATACTTATGAATAATTTCAAGTTAGAAATATGGTCGAGCATAAAAAGTCGTATGAAACTTGCCTATAATGGTAATTAAGACGCTCGTATGAAAATTATGAAACTCGCTTGTGTTGGTTTCATAAACATACTCGTGTCTTAATTACTACCATTATAGGCTCGTTGCATAATGTAATCTCTATTCTAGTGGTGTACGTTATTGTTTTGTTTCCAAAATCACTATAGAGGACTTCATATTAAGAAAAAAGCTTTGAGCATATGGAGCTATTCCATCAAATGACCAGTTGCCATGGAAACGTCTACCTATTACATAGCTTGTACAATGTACTAAGCAAGGCCCATGAAACCAATGCTTTTTTCTTAACGTGCAATAAGAAGTTTTCTGTTTCTTTAGTGAAATATATCTATTTTTGACGTGCTTTCAGCAGTGTAGTATAGGCCTATATATTTTCCCGATGGGAAATTGCAGCTACTGAGTGCACTGACCACAACAGCAACGAATTATGACAGTATTTTAACATCCATTCGTCCATGAAATATCTTATTCTTCCTTATGTCACTTTTGTACGTAGTACGTTATCGTATATCTGTGAACTAGAGGGATAAAAGCACCCCACTGTTAGGGGTGAGGACCGACAGGATGCCGCTATATAAGACAAGTTTTGCTAAATGAAGCTATTGGGATGCTGGGCGGATCATACAGTTGGGAATCTTGATGATCAATAGATATGGGGATTTCCCCCCTGTGCCTCGTGTTACTGCTGTCGGCCCACAGAGTGCAGCAGCGTTCCGCGTCGCAACTCTTTGGCTCGCCTGTAGATGGATGTTTCGGTTCTCTGTACATGATAGTTCATAACTAGAATTTATTTTATTATATTATGAATGCTAGTAGAAATGAATTGATCAGAATATTTCGATAGGCAATACGAATACCTATTTTAGACCTTTAATACTCAAGACTGTAGTTCAAAAGTGAAAACTGAAAATGTGTTACAAATATGCCATGTGTATTTCAAACTAGAGTACGTATCGGCGTTTCTTTTGCATAGGGAATTAACATTGCCATTAGAAACCCAAGTATATAAAATTGAATGCCATTCCGCTTCAGTAGGCTATACCCTTAATTTTTCGTGTAGACGTGATTCCGCTTCAGTGTACTGTTAATTTTTCGTGAGAAATGTCATTGCACTTCAGTGTACCCGTTATTTTTCTTGAAAACATGTTATTCCGCTTCAGTCTACCCTTAATGTTTTGTGAAAATATCATTCTGCTTAAGTGTACCGTTAACTTTTCATGAGAAAGTCATTCCACTTCAGTGTATCCTTAATTTTTCGTTAAAAAGCCATTATTCCAGTTCAATGTACCTTAATTTTTCGTTAAAAAGCCACTATTTCGCTTCAGTGTATCCTTAATTTTCCGTTAAAAAGTCATTATTTCGCTTCAGTGTACCCTTAGTTTTTCATTAAAAAGGCATTATTTCGCTTTAATGTACCCTTAATTTTTCGTTGAAAAGCCATTATTTCGCTTCAGTGTACCCTTAATTTTTCGTTAAGTCATTACTCCACTTCAATGTACCCTTAATTTTTCGTTGAAAAGCCAATATTTCTCTTCAGTGTACCTCTAATTTTTCGTTAAAAAGTCATTATTCCACTTCAGTGTACCCTTAATTTTTCGTTTAAAAGTCATTATTCCACTTCAGTGTACCCTTAATCTTTCGTTACAAGTCATTATTCCACTTCATTGTACCCTTAATTTTTCGTTAAAAAGTCATTATTCCACTTCAATGTACCCTTAATTTTTCGTTAAAAAGTCATTATTTGGTTTCAGTGTACCCTTAATTTTTCGTTGAAAAGATATTCCACTTCAGTGTACCCTTAATTTTTCGTTAAAAAGCCATTATTTCGCTTCAGTGTACCCTTAATTTTTCGTTAAAAAGTCATTATTCCACTTCAATGTACTCTTAATTTTTCGTTAAAAAGTCATCTCGCATCAGTGTACCCTTAATTTTTCGTTAAAAAGTCCTTATTTCGCTTCAGTGTACCCTTAATTTTTCGTTCAAAAGATATTCCACTTCAGTGTACCCTTAATTTTTCGTTAAAAGCCATTATTTCGCTTCAGTTTACCCTTAATTTTTCGTTAAAAAGTCACTATTCCACTTTAATGTACCCTTAATTTTTCGTTAAAAGTCATTATTCCACGTCATTGTACCCTTATTTTTTCGTTAAAAAGCCATTATTCCACTTCAATGTACCCTAAATTTTTCGTTAAAAAGTCATTATTTCGCATCAGTGTACCTTTAATTTTTCATTAAAAAGCCAGTATTTCGCTTCAGTTTATCCTGAATTTTTCGTTAAAAATCATTATTTCGCTTCAGTGTACCCTTAATTTTTCGTTAAAAAGTCATCATTTCACTTCAGTGTACCCTTTATCCAGAATTTGTCTACTTAATACCAAGGCGAAAATGGCTCTAGATTAGTCAAGAAAAAGTTTCAGGGCCCATGGAAATGCTATCCGCACTCTCTACAGGAGGGTGATCATGTATAATAAGAGATTGTTGCCTTCGTCTCAGGAAAGTGTCCGAATTCAGTCAGTACTGTGCAAGAGAAAATATGTAATCAACAAGCTTCAGGCGATTATAAGTTTTTTGTTCTCCAAGGTCTGGAGAGTGGCGTAATTGGGCTACTGTGTAGGATTGCAAAATTTACTTAGGCCTACATCTCTATTAGCAGTCTCATTAACATAAAGTTTAAATTCCAATATACAGTTAGCACTACGTGTAAAAACTCTATCAAGTAAATCTTAGTTTAAAATCAGATTACGTTCCCACGTACGGCAGAAAACGCTTATGCAAATACATGTGCGAATTATCACGTGTTAATAATAAAATGCAGTTTGTATGGTCAACATGGACGTGTTTACGCGCGGACATGACAGAACGTGTGCAATTCACCACGCCCACCCCTCTCAGAATTAATAAAGCTTCAAGCACTGAAAGGAGATACCTAGTTAGTGCCTACTTCGTCACTCATGAATAATTCAGGGAGACTTTTTTTTCTTGACATCGTTTCCACATTGCTTATATTAAAATATGAAAGTAGGGGGAGAAAATTAAACAGTTGAAGTTTGAGCTAAGTGTATTCAGAAAACAGAATTATTTCAAAGTTCAAACTGCAATATATGTTAAGCGGCTTTTAAAAGTTTAGGGACTTCTTATGCTGATCTTGTGCCTGTCATTAAAGATGGTTTACTTCAGGGTCGGGGAAAATTTGACTTTGAAATTTCTTGAATTATTTCATGAGCGAATCTTGTAATGTACGGTTTGTGACCAGTGTGTTGCGAAAATGAAATTATTATTATTATTATTATTATTATTATTATTATTATTATTATTATTATTATTATTGGGAGTTGGGGAGTCGAGCCACTGTTTTGAGGTGTCAGGGTTGCGGTCATATACCCATTTTTCATCATATGTGACTATTCTCCTACAGACAGTGATAAATATTAGAAAAAGATTCAGTTCTTTTAAGTTTTAAGGTTCTTTTCCTTCATTTTCTTTCCTTCTCTTTTTATTTCTTCCTTTCTTTCTCTTTCTTTCTCTTTATTTCCTTTTTCTTTTTATTTCTATCTTTTTCTTTCTTTCCTTTTCCTATCTTTTTTCTTTCTTTCTTCTCTCTTTCTTTTCTTTATTTTCCTCTTTTTCTTTCGTCTTTTTTCTCTTCCATTTTCCTCCTTTTTCCTTCTTTCTTTCTCTCGTTTTCTTTCTTTCCCTTTTCTTTCTTTCTCTCGCTTTTTCCTTCATTCTTTCTTCGTTCCTCTCTTTTTATTTTTTTCCTTGTTTCCTTTTTTATTTTTTTCTTTCTTTGTTTTCTTTCTTCCTCTTTTTCATTCTTTCTTTGTTTTTCCCTCTTTTTCTATCTTTGTTTTCTTTCTTCCTCTTTTCTTTCTTTTCTTTCTCTTTCTTTTCTTTCTCTTTCTTTGTTTTCTATCTTTCTCTTTCTTTTCCTTTCTTTGTTTTCTTTCTTCGTCTTTATTTTTCATTCTTCCTTTGTTTTCTTTCTTCCTCTTTCTTTTTCTTTTCTTTCTCTTTATTTTCCTTTCTTTGTTTTCTTTCTTCGTCTTTCTTTTTCATTCTTTCTTTGTTTTCTTTCTTTCTCTTTCTTTTCCTTGCTTTGTTTTCATTCTCTTTCTTTTCGTTCTTTGTTTTCTTTCTCTTTCTTTTCGTTCTTTATTTTATTTCTTTTTCTTTCTTTGTTTTCTTCCTTCCTCTTTCTTTTTCTTTCTTTCTCTTCCTTTTTCTTTCTTTGTTTTCTTTCTTTCTCTGTCTTTCTTTTCTTTCTTTCTCTTTTTTTCTTTATTTGTTATCTTTCTTCGTCTCTTTTTCTTTCTTTCTTTATTTCTTCCCTCTTTTCTTTCTGTATTTCTTTCTTTTTTCTTTATTTCTCTTATTCTATGTTCCTTCTCTTTTTTCGTCTTTTTTCTCTTTCTTTTTCCTCCTTTTTTCCTTTTTCTTTTTTCCTTTTTTCGCTTTTTCCTTCATTCTTTCTTCCTCTCTTTTTACTTTTTATTTCCTTTTTCTTTCTTATCTTTCTTTTTGTTTGTTTTATTTCTTCCTCTTTCTTTTTCTTTATTTTCTTTTCTCTTTCCGGTTAGCATGCCTGACCGTGAATCGAGCTGACTCGGGTTCAAATCCTGGTTGAGACAAGTTACCTGGTTGCGAGTTTGTCCTCAACCCATTAAGAGCAAATGCTGGATAACTTTCGGCGCTGGACCCTGGACCGATTTCGATGGCATTATCACCTTCTCATTTAGACTCTACATAACCAAATCAATTGAAAAAGCGTCGTAAAATAACTAATTAATAAAAATAAAAGAGCCCTTCATTCGTTCGTTCGTTCATTCAGTAATGTGCGAAAAGTAATTTTACACAGATTTTCAACTATTAGCGCTGATTGTCATTTGTTTTCCACAAATTATACACAGGAAACTTTAAATTTAAATGTGGTCTTTTATTGTCTTTAAATGAATACTGTCATTATCTTCTAGAATCTAAATTGTGTGTCCTTACCCGTTCGCGTTAGTCTCTTTAAATTTAAACTATTAACATACTGATCAGCAATGTCCTTGTAGATTGTGCGATATTTTTAACACTATTATCTTAAAATTGACGAGCCGTGTTGCAAAAAAACTCAAGATATTTGTAACTATATAGAAATGACATTGTGGTTGTTATGGTAACGGGTGTTGGTTTCCGTGCCAGGAATTTTCACGGTCGCATGTAGGATGCAAACAAATGAAAGTGCGCCAGATAGGAGTCGGGACAGATCACGTGCTGAATCCAGCCATATTTTACACTTTACGGAGCTATGGCTCCCACCGGTTCAGCCATGCGCGAGACACGTCGAAACGCGGCTTGAAAAAAATTACACGGGGGAAGCAATTACCCAAGGTAATCTCCATCGGATGATGACGTGTCAATATCTATGGAGTGTGTTCTATATTACGCCTCAATAACCTGCAGTATTTCTGACAAAAGGTTATGTTAATTAAGTAACAGATTTCTTTTCATGGGATTGCAGCTCAATGTTTTATCTCTCTGTTCAGTTTTTACGATTGTCATTAGACTAGCTGTATAAAGTTGAGAGCATTGGCGACTGTTTCTGTCAGACGCTTCTGCATATTATTAGAATATAAATATCAGACTGGATACAAGTTCATGTTGTTATTATAATATAGATAGCAAATAAAATTGTCTTGTAATACTGAGATTAAAGGAATATAAGTAAACCTTGTTGGAGCATTTCAAACTGACTGAACATCCAGTATTTTACATAATTATATTTGTTGCTATTTCAACTACCTGGGAGGGGCCAATTACATAAATATGTGAAAGAAGGACGTGACAATTACAGACTGAAACTTTGTGGTACATTCAGAACAACACTAAACAATAAGGCAACGAAAAAACACAAGTTGAATATTATACAACTGTAGCAATACCCACAACTACTTATGAAAGCGAAACTTGGATCATGTCCACCAGAAACAAAACGAAGAAGAAAGAAACTAAATTAAATAAGATACCTGTACTTAAGAGCCATTAAAGGCCGTCAGGCTAGAGAATACAAAAAAGATTAGATAAGAGACAAATTAGATTTCGAAGTCTTGTGAAACACACAAAAGAACCCTCCTAACGGACATCACATCAACTATTACACACTATTCATTTTTTAACTTTTAGTACACTCACGCTATATATATGTCATAGTGTTCATGATGATGCTAACAGTGACAACAATGTGCCAGTGTGGGCGCTGGTTGATAATGATAACCGTAATTAAAGTTGTTGATGATGGTGATGAAATTGGGGACGTGATGTTGGCCATGATTATGATGAAAATGAAGACGTGATGTTGGCCATGATTGTGATGAAAATGAAGACGTGTTGTTGGCCATGATTGTGATGAAAATGAAGACGTGATGTTGGCCATGATTGTGATGGAAATAAAGACGTATTTTTGGCCATTATTGTGATGGAAATGAAGACGTGATGTAGGCCATGATTGTGATGAAAATGAAGACGTGATGTTGGCCATGATTTGATGAAACTGAAGACGTGATGTTGGCCATGATTGTAATGAAAATGAAGACGTGATGTTGACCATGATTGTGATGGAAATGAAGGCGTGATGTTGGTCATGATTGTGATGGAAATAAAGACGTGTTTTTGGCCATGATTGTGACGGAAATGTAGACGTGATGTTGGTCATGTTTGTGATGAAAATGAGGACGTGATGTTGGCCATGATTGTGGTGGAAACGAATACGTTATGTTGGCCAAGATAGCAATGAAGATGAAAACGTGATGTTGGCCATTATTGTGATGGAAATGAAGACGTGATGTTGGTCATGATTGTGACGGAAATGAAGACTTGATGTGAAAATTAAGACGTAACGTTGGGCATGATTTTGATGAAATGAAGACGTGATGTTAGTCATGATTGTCATGAAAACAAAGAAGTGATGTTGTGCATGATTGTGATGGAAATAAATAAGTGATATTGGCCATGATTGTGATGAAAATGAATCCATGATGTTGGCCATGATTGTGATGAAAATGAAGACGTGATGTTGGCCATGATTGTAATGAAAATTAATACTTGATATTGGTCATGATTGTGATGGAAATGAAGACGTGGTGTTGGTCATGATTGTGATGGAAATGAATACGTGATGTTGGCCAGGATTGTGATGGAAATGAACACGTGGTGTTGGTCATGATTGTGATGAGAATGCAGACGTGATGTTGGTCATGATTGTGATGGAAATGAAGACGTGATGTTGGTCATGATTGTGATGAAAATGATGACGTGATATTGGGCATGATTGCGATGGAAATGAAGACGTGATGTTGGTCATGATTGTGATGAAAATGAAGACGTAGTGTTGGCCATGATTGTGATGGAAATGAATATGTGGTGTTGGCAATGATAGTGATAGGTTGCCAGTGATGTCAATGAGCATAATACATATTATATTTTATCGTATGTGACATGAGTTTGTAATTCGATTAATTGTAGTTACTTGGAGAGTTACGATAGGTAGCGAAATCCAGTTACGAAAGGAAGCTTTAACAGCTAACCTCACAATGCCGCCATTCTGGTTGGATGATCGTCCACCTCTGTTTCAGAATGTGGACGTGAGGTCAGCAGTAGGCTGTTCGGTCTGCGATTTTAAACAGCTCTAGCGCTACGGGTTGATGTATTCATTATTAGGTACTTATTTCCATAGTTACCAAACAGAATATACCATAACGCCGTGTTTCACAGGCAACTTCTCCTGCACGGCTGTGCAGCGGGTTAGTATGTCCATAAAACATAGGCGATTCCCGTTTTACGAGTGGATCTGAGAGATTTTTCACTTATCCCGCACACTCTCGTTAAGTCTTGGGATTCATTTGTCTAGGGGAATATCACGTAAACACTAGCGTGGAGTGTGTGTGCTTGGAGGGTCGTATAAACTGCAGTAAAAGTTGATAATTGCAGCAATACTCGCGCGTGTTGGCGACTTTGATGCAGATTCGTGGAAGTATAGGACGTTACGCAGAAACCTCACGCACACCTGTGAGATCTCAAAAGAGCTCTCCTAAACAACTTCTTGGAGAAAGAAGAGAGACCTGTTTTTTCCTTTAATTGTGCATATTCTTTGTTTTCTATGTCGTCATGTTTGAATATTCATGCGTCAATGGCTACGATGAATATAATAATAATAATAATAATAATAATAATAATAATACAATGCTTGCAGTTCTGCGTTGTGTAAGTTTTTCCATTCTGTTGTAACGTTATCCCTCTTAGCCCCAAATATTTTCCTAAGAATCTTATTCTCAAACACCCTTAATCTCTGTTCCTCTCTCAAAGTGAGAGTCCAAGTTTCACAACCATACAGAACAACCGGTAATATAACTGTTTTATAAATTCTAACTTTCAGATTTTTTGACAGCAGACTAGATGACAAAAGCTTCTCAACAGAATAATAACAGGCATTTCCCATATTTTTCTGCGTTTAATTTTCTCCCGAGTGTCATTTATATTTGTTACTGTTGCTCCAAGATATTTGAATTTTTTCACCTCTTCGAAGGATAAATATATATTTTTTTTATATTTCCATTTCGTACAATATTATGGTCACGAGACATAATCATATAGTTTGTCTTTTCAGGATTTACTTCCAAACCTATCTCTTTACTTGCTTCAAGTAAAATTCCGTGTTTTGCCTAATCGTTTGTGGATTTTCTCCTAGCAAATTCACGTCATACGCATAGACAAGAAGCTGATGTAACCCGTTCAATTCCAAACCCTGTCTGTTATCCTGAACTTTTCTAATGGCATATTCTAGAGCAAAGTTAAAAAGTAAAGGTGATAGTGCATCTCCTTGCTTTAGCCCACAGTGAATTGGAAGAGCAGCATGTAGAAACTGGCCTATACGGACTCTGCTGTAAGTTTCACTGAGACACATTTTAATTAATCGAACTAGTTTCTTGGGAATACCAAATTCAATAAGAGTATCATATAACACTTCTCTCTTAACCGAGTCATATGCCTTTTTGAAATCTATGAATAACTGATGCACTGTACCCTTATACTCCCATTTTTTCTCCATTATCTTTCGAATAAAAAAATTGTCTGATCAGTAGTTGATCTATTACGCCTAAAACCAGACTGATACTTGTAGCTCGATTTTTTAATTAACCGTGCAGTTAATCATAAATAATCTTTTAAAAATATAGGTTTTCTATTCATTTAAGTGTACCTTATAGTTCCTTTCAATTTGCAGAATTATTTGACTTCCACCCTGCATAGATCTATTTTATTTTTCCTCACTTATTAGTTGAACTTGTTTTGAACTGCGCTGTTGGATCTATGACGATCGCCTTATTATTTTGATTGTTACACCATGTATTACTTGCAACTCTATTTTTATCATTACTTTTATGTAGATGACAGACATGTAACTGTTACCTAGAAATAACGGTTTCAGCACTCTTCTAAAAGTAGATTAGGATATTTTGGTAAGTAAGCCTTCCCTTATTTCTGATACTCAATCGTACAAAATGACGTAGATGTGACGTGAGCAGGATACGGATGGGGTAGATACAATCATGGCCATGCATCAGGCATCACTAAAACTCTATAAATAGAAAGCTTGAAAGCTTTGCTTATAAAATAATTTACGTTTGGACTCTCATCGATTTTTGTCGAGTGCCTACATTACTACTACGACCCGCCGTGTGACGTCAGCGCGCCCGCTAATTGGTTACGATCCGGCTGCAGGTAGCAAGACTCCACGATGCCTTTGTGCTTTGTCTATATGCCCTGGTTAATGTCAGTGATTTGGTATAGGCTATAGGGATTCCGCGGATTTTTGTAATGGTACTGTATCTAGCAATAAAGCACAGACAAGCTCTCGCTGTGGCTACTTATTAAAGCGGATAAAGCTTCGATTCTAGAGTGATTCTGTTGGTGACAGCCTAAAAAAATACCGTCCGTTATTACTATCATGGTTTTAAGCCTCTAGGCTTGATCTAAAATTCATTGAGTAGAGATATATAGTTTTCTCCAGGATTGGCCGTGTAAAATACATGGTATATATTTTTCTTAAATTGCACATCATTTAAGTCGCGTAATAACTTACTGGCTTTTAAGGAACCCGGAGGTTCATTGCCGCCCTCACATAAGCCCGCCGTTGGTCTCTATCCTGAGCAAGATTAATCCAGTCTCTACCATCATATCCCACCTCCCTCAAATCCATTTTAATATTATCTTCCCATCTACGTTTCGGCCTCCCCAAAGGTCTTTTTCCCTCCGGCCTCCCAACTAACACTCTATATGCATTTCTGGATTCGCCCATACGTGCTACATGCCCTGCCCATCTCAAACGTCTGGATTTAATGTTCCTAATTATGTCAGATGAAGAATACAATGCGTGCAGTTCTGTGTTGTGTAACTTTCTCCATTCTCCTGTAACTTCATCCCTCTTAGCCCCAAATATTTTTCTAAGCACTTTATTCTCAAACACCCTTAACCTATGTTCCTCTCTCAAAGTGAGAGTCCAAGTTTCACAACCATACAGAACAACCGGTAATATAACTGTTTTATAAATTCTAACTTTCAGATTTTTTGACAGCAGACTGGATGATAAAAGCTTCTCAACCGAATAATAAGAGGCATTTCCCATATTTATTCTGTGTTTAATTTTCTTCCGAGTGTCATTTATATTTGTTACTGTTGCTCCCAGGTATTTGAATTTTTACACCTCTTCAAAAGATAAATTTCCAATTTTTATATTTACATTTCGTACAATATTCTCGTCACGAGACGTAATTATATAAGCCTATTTTGTCTTTTCGGGATTTACTTCCAAATCTATCTCTTTACTTGTTTCTAGTAAAATTTCCTTACTTTCCCTAATCGTTTATGGATTTTTACCTAACATATTCACGTCATGCGCATAGACAAGCAGCTTATATAACCCGTTCAATTCCAAACCCTCTCTGTTATCCTGGACTTTCCTAATGGCATATTCTAGAGCAAAGTTAAAAAGTAAAGGTGATACTGCATCTCCTTGCTTTAGCCCACAGTGAATTGGAAACGCATCTGACAGAAACTGGCCTATACGAACTTTGCTGTATGTTTCACTGAGGCACATTTTAATTAATCGAACTAGTTTTTTGGAATACCAAATTCAATAAGAATATTATATAAAACTTCTGTCTTAACCGAGTCATATGCCTTTTTTGAAATCTATGAATAACTGAGGTACTGTACCCTTATACTCACATTTTTCTCCATTATCTGTCGAATACAAAATATCTGATCAATAGTTGGTCTATTACGCCTAAAACCACACTGATGATCCCCAATAATTTCATCTACATATGGAGTTAATCTTCTCAAAAGAATATTGGACAAAATTATGTGGGACGTTACTACAGGTAGTCTAATTTTCTTCGCGTAGAAATAATATTTACACGAATTTCTACGTAGCGTAAGAAATTATTTCCATGGAAGTAAATTAATAAGTTATATACTCTATATACTTGCATCCGAGCGTAACTACAACGCCATGACCGCACTGGTAGAAAAGGTGGGGTAGTAAAGCAGTCGTTCTGAGGAACTACAGTTCTGCAGGTCTGGTATAGCTTATCGAGCCGCAAAATTTTGTGCAGTTTTTATTTTCACGATCTGAGGAACGGAAGCCTGTCACCAGGGAATATTTCTTGAGCGATAGACATCTTGAACACGTGATTTGGCAGATGGCAGAACCGGGTCGCCAGGTTCCTACAGTTGTCAAACACTTAATTTTACAGGGGTGCACAATAACCCTACTCTTTACAACCGCCCTGTAACATCAGAAATAATATTAGTGAAATCAATTCTATTTCCTAGGTTTAAGATAATATTTCTGGTTTTGAAGACGTTGATGGTGACTATAGAATATAAATAGGTTGTCTTGCACTTTTTTTAGTTGGTTATTTAACGACACTGTATCAACTACTAGGTTATTTAGCGTCGATGAGATTGGTGATAGCGAGATGATATTTGGCGAGATGAGGCCGAGGATTCGCCATAGATTACCTTGCATTCACATTACGGTTTGGGGAAAACCTCGGAAAAAAAGCTAAGATGCGAGTTACTCAACAGACTTGGATGCGGGGGTGGGGGGCAGCAAACTTAAGGTCTATATTACACTATCAAATTTCTGTGTCACAGAATATGATAAAAATTTTTATAGAATATACAGGATGATTCACGAGGATCGAACCCGCGCCCGAACGCAACTTCAGACCGGCAGGCAAGCGGCTTAACGGACTGAGCCACGCCGGTGGCTTGTCTTGAACTGCATTTTTCTACTTTTATAAATGGAACTTCAGACTTTTGCGAAATATAAATTAAAATCTATCCCCCTGTGTAAATTTCATTGAATTCTGTATGGAAGTCTCTATTACTAAACAAAGATTTCTTATATTGAGTACTGCTACTACAAATGCGATCCTAGTTGCTCTCAAAAGTTCGATAACGAGTTGCTATGGGAACCTAACGATGTATGTGAATGGAAAGCTTTCCTTGTTCTCGTTACAGAACTAAAAAGTTAAATTAAACTTGAAGCAAGCTCGTAGAGAGTTGGCAGATCATTATCAGAGGAGTCGGAATAACTGAAATCTATGCGTACTACAGCCACTCCACGCGAACGAGGAACTATTTGCAGTAAATAACTTCACAACTTGTTTCGGAAAAAAAGTTCTGACAAACAAAAACGAGATGATGCTGGATTTAATCTACTCATTTTATGTATTTATGTATTCATTTACACTGCAATGGGTATATACCCGGTGGCAGTGGTAACTAATTGCACTCAATAATGACAATAATAAACTTATTAATTAAAAATACAATTAATAATAATACTAATAATTAATACTAACAATAATTAATAATAATAATAACAACAACAACAACAGGGAATATACTAAATTAAATGAAACGATCACTTAAAATAACATTTGAAATATTCTAATTTGTATCTTAAAACTAAGATCGAACTAAAACCCACGAGTATGATATGTTCATATCTGCACAAGTACAGTTTCAACATTACACTCATTTCACTGTTCAAATACTTTGCACTGCCACTGTAAACTATAAAGCTTCACTGACAGAAACACGTTTCACTTACACAACACACTTCACTGACACAACATACTTCTTCACTGATACAACACACTTCACTGACACGACATACTTCTTCACTGATACAACACACTTCACTGACACAACATACTTCTTCACTGATACAACACACTTCACTGACACAACATACTTCTTCACTTACACAACACACTTCACTGACACGACATACTTCTTCACTTACACAACACACTTCACTGACACGACATACTTCTTCACTGATACAACACACTTTACTGACACGACATACTTCTTCACTTACACAACACACTTCACTGACACGACATACTTCTTCACTTACACAACACACTTCACTGACACGACATACTTCTTCACTTACACAACACACTTCACTGACACGACATACTTCTTCACGTACACAACACACTTCACTGACACGACATACTTCTTCACTGATACAACACACTTCACTGACACGACATACTTCTTCACTGATACAACACACTTCACTGACACGACATACTTCTTCACTTACACAACACACTTCACTGACACGACATACTTCTTCACTGATACAACACACTTCACTGACACGACATACTTCTTCACTGATACAACACACTTCACTGACACGACATACTTCTTCACTGATACAACACACTTCACTGACACGACATACTTCTTCACTGATACAACACACTTCACTGATACAACACACTTCACTGACACGACATACTTCTTCACTTACACAACACACTTCACTGACACGACATACTTCTTCACTTACACAACACACTTCACTGACACGACATACTTCTTCACTGATACAACACACTTCACTGACACGACATACTTCTTCACTGATACAACACACTTCACTGACACGACATACTTCTTCACTGATACAACACACTTCACTGACACGACATACTTCTTCACTTACACAACACACTTCACTGACACGACATACTTCTTCACTGATACAACACACTTCACTGACACGACATACTTCTTCACTGATACAACACACTTCACTGACACGACATACTTCTTCACTGATACAACACACTTCACTGACACGACATACTTCTTCACTGATACAACACACTTCACTGACACAACATACTTCTTCACTGATACAACACACTTCACTGACACGACATACTTCTTCACTGATACAACACACTTCACTGACACGACATACTTCTTCACTGATACAACACACTTCACTGACACGACATACTTCTTCACTGATACAACACACTTCACTGACACGACATACTTCTTCACTGATACAACACACTTCACTGACACGACATACTTCTTCACTGATACAACACACTTCACTGACACGACATACTTCTTCACTGATACAACACACTTCACTGACACGACATACTTCTTCACTTACACAACACACTTCACTGACACGACATACTTCTTCACTTACACAACACACTTCACTGACACGACATACTTCTTCACTGATACAACACACTTCACTGACACGACATACTTCTTCACTGATACAACACACTTCACTGACACGACATACTTCTTCACTGATACAACACACTTCACTGACACGACATACTTCTTCACTTACACAACACACTTCACTGACACGACATACTTCTTCACTTACACAACACACTTCACTGACACGACATACTTCTTCACTGATACAACACACTTCACTGACACGACATACTTCTTCACTTACACAACACACTTCACTGACACGACATATTTCTTCACTTACACAACACACTTCACTGACACGACATACTTCTTCACTTACACAACACACTTCACTGACACGACATACTTCTTCACTTACACAACACTTCACTGACACGACATACTTCTTCACTGATACAACACACTTCACTGACACGACATACTTCTTCACTGATACAACACACTTCACTGACACGACATACTTCTTCACTTACACAACACACTTCACTGACACGACATACTTCTTCACTGATACAACACACTTCACTGACACGACATACTTCTTCACTGATACAACACACTTCACTGACACGACATACTTCTTCACTGATACAACACACTTCACTGATACAACACACTTCACTGACACGACATACTTCTTCACTGATACAACACACTTCACTGACACGACATACTTCTTCACTTACACAACACACTTCACTGACACGACATACTTCTTCACTGATACAACACACTTCACTGACACGACATACTTCTTCACTGATACAACACACTTCACTGACACGACATACTTCTTCACTGATACAACACACTTCACTGACACGACATACTTCTTCACTTACACAACACACTTCACTGACACGACATACTTCTTCACTGATACAACACACTTCACTGACACGACATACTTCTTCACTGACACGACATACTTCTTCACTGATACAACACACTTCACTGACACGACATACTTCTTCACTGATACAACACACTTCACTGACACGACATACTTCTTCACTGATACAACACACTTCACTGACACAACATAATTCTTCACTGATACAACACTTCAATAACAACATATCATTTACACCCTTTAACTACTGTGTATAATTACCGTCTATTAGTAAGGTCCTGAAGCCTATTTTTAAATGCATTTTTGGTTGTTGGTAAAGCCTTTAGTAAGATTTCTCCACAACGATTCATTGAGAGGTGTGTTCGCTTTAGGGAGACCCTTTGATTACCTGTCGCTTTGATTATTTCATATTTGTGACTGCGAAATGATTACACAGTTTACAGTTGCCCTTTGCTCTGATAGTATGGTCCATAGTTTCCAGTAGTACTCTGCACTGGTACAGGTATAACATTTTGTTCTCGACGAATGAAAATTTGTAATAGAAGCTAAGATGCGAGTTAAGGCTGGTCCACAAACCGGGAACGGACACTACAACGGGAACGAGAACGGAAATATTGTTAAAATAAATATATTTAAAAGTGAGCATTCATAATTAACTATTGTAAATGCTCATATTTAAATACATTTATTTTTAACATTATTTCCGTTCTCGTTGTCGTTTCAGTTCCCAGTTTATTGTGAACCAGGCTTTACTGAACAGACTTGGACGCGGGTGGGGGGGACAGCAAACTTAAGGTCTATATTACACTATCAAATTTCTGTGTCACAGAATATGATAAAATATTTTATCGAATATACAGGGTGATTCACGAGGATTTACCGTCCCTTCAGCGTATAGGTAACTATAAGTATGGACACTTTACATCGGTATCTTTGATGTAGCCGGACTGATTTCAATGACCTTCAAGTCAGCTAGAGCGTGAGTTTCTGCTTCCACCCTAGAGTTGGCGCTGACATCACACCAGCTAGCAGTGGACACAGCGGAAATATAACACATAATTAATACATCTGGGTACATTATGTACACAAATAAAATAAATTGTATCCATAAAATAATAAATCCGTCATTAACTGTAATGTCTAGACTCTAGAGTTCCTTTATAATGAGAGTTGAGATGTTGACCCCAACAATAATTAAAATATGTAATGATTTGATAGCACTGAAAATGGAAAAACAAAACTCTTATGAGAAGTAAAACCAGAATTATACTAATTTGAAGTTGTTTCTAAAATACCATTATTCTTTAGTTTTAAGGGTAAAAGAATATTACAGATAAAACTGAACTGTTCAGGAGTATCATTTCTTTAATTAGCTAATATTCTGAAGCTAAAAATGTGTTGTGAATTCCATAGTTGCTTCGTACAGATTTTGTTTTTAATTTTTAACTACAAAATTACATTTTCTTACGTATTTATCACAAAAAATTGTTACAAATCACGCCACGCTTGTAAATTCTTTAAGGCTGTACAGTACTGCAAAAAAAAAAAACCCGGACCGACTCTTGTAGCTGATTTTAGAGCCTTGTTCACTCCAGAACGCGATACACTGGTAACTAAGACTTTCGTGGTTCGAATCCTGCCTGAGAAGGAAACTTTTTTTTTTTTCCTTATTCAAATTTATTTCCAATACTTTTCGACTGCAGCGATATTTTACTACTTAATTAACTTATTCCCAGAACATGAATTTTTACCAGCAATCGAAAGCTATTGGGAATAAATTTGAATAAGGAACAAAAAAAAAAGTTTCCTTTCCAGGCAGGATTCGAACCACGAAAGTCGCGGTTACCAGTCTGTCGTGCTCTGGAGTGAACAAGGCTCTGAAATCAGCTACAAGAACTACTGCCACTACTGTACAGTCTTGGAGAATTTACTAGAGTGGAGTGATTTGTAACAAAAATGTGTAAGAAAATGTAATTTTGTAGTTAAAAATCGAAAAAAAATTCTATATGAAGAAACTGTGAACTTCACAACACATTTTTAGCTTCAGAATATTAAAGAAATGATACTCCTGAATAGTTCATTCTTTATCAGTAATATTCTTTTGTGCGAGATCGTGCGTATTTGCTTGGTTTCCGCACAAAACCAATCCGCGGAAAGTCTAAAATTCCACATTCAGTATTCCCAACCTAACACTCATAACAATTTCCCTCTTCTTACCGCTTAAGTGACATATTGATTTTACTGCTTTGGGCTTTTAACATATTTTTAGAAACGTTCAATATAGTAACAATTATAAATTGGAAACTTACCACTGCAATTTCACCTAAATTGCACTGTTAATTATTGTTTTTAAATATTTGCAAAAATTAAGTAAACTCTACAACTCCACTAAAGTTACTGCATTCGTGATGCAAGTAACATTAAGGAAGCCGTGAAAAAATCAACAAGATTCCAGACTCATCATAGACTGGGGGAAAAAAAAGACAGACGTATATCACGGCGTGCTGGAGTATAGTAAACACAGAAAACATTTTAAAGCAACAATGTTGAAGATAGATATTTTTGTTTTGCAAATTTGCCGTCATTGTACGGAAGTCAAGATGGAGATTTCATTGCAACTAATCAGAAATTCTTCTTTCAGGTATATAATAAACGATCTTCGCACAAAATAATGTACGATACACGAGCGGTATGTTTTTTTTCAATTCTCGGAAATTAAAAAAGCTCAAAGTGTACCGCTCTTGTAACGCATATTACTATTACCTTTAAAAGTAAAGAATATTGATAGGCCTATTTTATAAACAATTTCAAATTAGTGTAACTCTGAAAATATTGAGATTAGAACAAATGTTTATATGACACTTTTTACTCCGAATGTTATCGGAAATAAGCTGCGTAAGGAACGGTAAATCCTCGTGATCATCCTGTATATTAATATATTGTAGTTCTACCTCTCGTTAGTTATTCTTGAACCTAAGTAAGATGTTTGAATGGCTTTTACTGCCTGTCATAGTATATATTCATTTCTAGAAATCATCTCCATGGTAACTGTTGAGGCTTTCTATCTACCTCCGCGTATGAAGGATGTTGTGGGACGGAAGCGCTCAATTTGGCGTCGGATTGCAAACGCATTGGACAGATTTCAAGACCTTGTGAATGCATATCGCAGAGATTTGATTGTCTGCCAGGAGGTGCCTCTAAGTTCAGTGCCTCGCCGACTTGGAGAGGTCAAACTCATTCTAACGCACGTTATTACGTAGGCCCGCGTCTTAACGAATGCTAATTGTTGGCAATTGAATGAAGGATGGGGCAACTCAAATATGTGGACTAGGATTATAAAAAATTTACGTGGTTTGTATAACTATAACTTCATTTTATTAAACCGTGTCGGACTGTGAAGAAAACAACTATCGTAATGTTCATGTTTTATATGTCGTACAATATTATAGTACAGTGAAATTTTAATTTTCCTACCATTCTTTTTCTACTGTGCTATTAAAGTTATAGCATATACCAGTGGCTTGTGCAGAAAATGCTGCAAACTAAGTTCATTACACGTTCAAATAAAAATGTTGTGCGATATTGTGCGTATTTGCTTGTTTTCCGCACAGAACCAATACGCGGTAAGTGTGAAATACCACATTCAGTATTCCCAACGTAACACACATAACAATTTCCCTCTTCTTACCGCTTAAGCGCGACATTCATTTTACTGCTTTAGGCTTTTAACATATTACTTTTAGAGACGTTTAACATAGTAATAATTATAAATTGGAAACTTACCACTGCAATTTCACCTAAATTGCAATGTTAATTGTTGTTTTTAAATATTTGCAAAAATTAAGTAAAGTCTACTACGTACTCCACGAAACTTATTGCATTCCTGATACAAGTAACATTAAGGAAGCCGTGAAAAAATCAACAAGATTCCAGATGCCGATGTTATTACTGCAATATGTTATATAAATAATATTGTTAAAATATTAAAATGAAAAATAAATCATTACATAACCTTACCGTTTGTTTTAAGTTCGCATTTATAGACTGGGGGAGAAAAAAAGACAGACGTATATCACGGCCTGCTGGAGTATAGTAAACACAGAAAACATTTTATAGCAACAATTTTGAAAAAAAGATATTTTGGTGTTCCGAAGTTGCCGTCATTAAACAGAAACCAAGATGGAGATTTCATTGCAAATAATTAGACATTCGTCTTTCAGGTATGCAATAAACGATCTTCGCACAAAATAATGTACGATAGACGAGCAGTATGTTTGTTTTCATGTTCTCGGAAATTAAAAAAGCTCAACTACGTTTCGCTTTTTCAATCTTTTCCTCGACCATGAAAACGTCAACATACCGCTCTTGTAACGTATATTACTATTTCGGATTCATTTTCAATGAATACCGGACATTTTGAAAATTATTTGCGTGCATAATAATGAAACATACTCCCTCTGAATGCTTTTTTATACCAAATACTTTTTCTTGAACCTATCCAACTTCAGTTTTTTTAATTTCAACGCGAAAACGCAAGTAACAATGTTAGGAAGATCAGTGTGTTTTTCATGTGGAGTAAAGCAATTTCCTAACATTTCAGTTCATTGTGGATTGTAGGTGAAAGTTAAAAAAAAAAGTCAGATTTGCTATGCTTTCGAACAATAGATATAGCATCTTGGTATAGCTGCTGCATGTAGAGTTTGAAATGTAGAGTGTAAAATCATTTTATCCTACTAAGAGACCTTGCTGAAATGATCGGGAGACTACAAAATATCGTAGGTCTCTTATTTTATGAGTAAGTAATACCTTTTGGTCTTTCGTAAGAAACTGTAATTTTTAGCGGTCTCTCGAGCCAGTACTGAAGAGAATCACGCATAGAAATATCTACACCATACCGCCATTATGTATATAAAAGAAATCCAGCCCCACTTGATTAATAACTATAAAAATATTTGATTTTTAATAACAATATTATCTTACGTATGTTTGTAGTTATATGTATAGCCGCCACTGAGTAAATTATAGAAATGAAGATCTAATTTAAAATATTTGTACATCCACTTACATAACTTCAAAACGTTTCAATTTCATATCATCAATATAGCATTAATATGTATAATTAATGAAAAATAGTCACATCATGGCATTAACTATAATAATAGGGTAAACTAGGGTCTGTTGGACAGTCGGGCATGTTGGATACTCTGAACTTTAACGTGTTACCTCGCCACTTGTGGGCACCACACTCGTGGCTACTTCCGTCATTGACTTCTAGCAGAATGTGGTGCCTACAAGTGGCGAGATTACACGTTAAAGTTCAGAGTGTCCAACATGCCCGAATGTCCAATAGCCCCTAGTTTACCCTATTTCATTTCTAATGGTAGTAATGTCATCAAACCGCCTCAAGTTTTGTAGATTTTAATATCCAATACACAGCTGTACTCAGAAAATTACACACCGCAGAATCAGACCTGTAAATTATTTTTAGTAAGCCTTGAAGTTTTTAATAACCAATTGAATTTGAACAGCAATCCTGCAGGTCATGACCGCGTGTAATAGCCTATTGTTTATTGTAGTGTGTGTTTTGTTTTATTCTGAAATGTAGTTCTCAAAACTGACGAAAGATGGATTTTGGAAAATAGGAAAATGATGTAGGAAAATTGAAATTTCACTGAAAACGAATACTTTTTGTGAAAAACTTTGGATACCAAGCTTCAAAATGAGGGGTCATTTATTAAAATCCGTTCAGCCGTTTTCCCGTAATTGTCATTACCAGTTCAAATTATATATATATAGGTGGATGGATGGATGGCTGGATGGATGGATGGATGGATGGATGGATGGATGGATAGGTAGGTAGGTAGGTAGGTAGGTAGGTAGGTAGGTAGGTAGGTAGGTAGGTAGGTAGGTAGGTAGATAGATAGATAGATAGATAGATAGATAGATAGATAGATAGATAGATAGATAGATAGATAGATAGATAGATAGATAGATAGATAGATAGATAGATAGATAGATAGATAGATAGATAGATAGATAGATAGATAGATAGATAGATAGATAGATAGATAGATAGATAGATAGATAGATAGATAGATAGATAGATAGATAGATAGATAGATAGATAGATAGATAGATAGATAGATAGATAGATAGATAGATAGATAGATAGATAGATAGATAGATAGATAGATAGATAGATAGATAGATAGATAGATAGATAGATAGATAGATAGATAGATAGATAGATAGATAGATAGATAGATAGATAGATAGATAGATAGATAGATAGATAGATAGATAGATAGATAGATAGATAGATAGATAGATAGATAGATAGATAGATAGATAGATAGATAGATAGATAGATAGATAGATAGATAGATAGATAGATAGATAGATAGATAGATAGATAGATAGATAGATAGATAGATAGATAGATAGATAGATAGATAGATAGATAGATAGATAGATAGATAGATAGATAGATAGATAGATAGATAGATAGATAGATAGATAGATAGATAGATAGATAGATAGATAGATAGATAGATAGATAGATAGATAGATAGATAGATAGATAGATAGATAGATAGATAGATAGATAGATAGATAGATAGATAGATAGATAGATAGATAGATAGATAGATAGATAGATAGATAGATAGATAGATAGATAGATAGATAGATAGATAGATAGATAGATAGATAGATAGATAGATAGATAGATAGATAGATAGATAGATAGATAGATAGATAGATAGATAGATAGATAGATAGATAGATAGATAGATAGATAGATAGATAGATAGATAGATAGATAGATAGATAGATAGATAGATAGATAGATAGATAGATAGATAGATAGATAGATAGATAGATAGATAGATAGATAGATAGATAGATAGATAGATAGATAGATAGATAGATAGATAGATAGATAGATAGATAGATAGATAGATAGATAGATAGATAGATAGATAGATAGATAGATAGATAGATAGATAGATAGATAGATAGATAGATAGATAGATAGATAGATAGATAGATAGATAGATAGATAGATAGATAGATAGATAGATAGATAGATAGATAGATAGATAGATAGATAGATAGATAGATAGATAGATAGATAGATAGATAGATAGATAGATAGATAGATAGATAGATAGATAGATAGATAGATAGATAGATAGATAGATCCTATTAACCTGTTGTATCCTATGGGATACTTTGCGAATTTAAGGGTTAATTTGTATTCGTCTATATGGAGTGCAAGTAACGCAGGCCTCTCTGCGCAGGTTTTCAAAGATAGCGCAGGGCTATACATTTCCTTTGAATTCTGTTGCTGTGACATAAATGATATACAGGCTTAAGTCGTAACAAGACGTAAATTTGTGGCTGATGCGTTGATTCTTCTGCAGTTCCGCGCCTGTGAGCCACGCGGTGTCCAGGCAACCAGAAACGCGTTTGTATGTTGCCGTGCGTGGCTTGGCGCAACGTAAATAACACGGCTCCTCATTACCCCTGTGTTTTCTGCAATCCCGCCCGCCAGACGGATGGGTTGCGGTCTGCTCCCTTGACGGTCTGCTTCTACTAGACAGTTCGCTGCCAGTCAAGCCTTCTGCTCAAGCCCCTTTGCAAAGAAAACACGACTAGATATTCTAACAGCCTGACGTTTAAAATATTACCGACTATAAATTGTATTTATATTACATTGTGGTCTGATTTCCATTGTCATGCAGTCATGATTCGGTCTCGGGTACGATTCCCAACTGTGGCATAGCTTGTTTGTTCATTTGTTTTTGTCTTTGTCTTGCAACAGTTGTGACCATAAGACGTGTCCGTTTCCGTGTAAGGTCTCGAGTTCACTTGTAGTGAGATTTGCCTTCTTTAACATAATTCAATGTCTTTTTTCCGGTGTTTGGGAGTGCCATACTCATTTTTCCCCAATACTACAGCAATACTCAGGGAGTCGTGTGATTTCTATACAATAAAAGTTTGACGGCACATAAGTGATATAATCATTGCAAATTGTTATTCCTTTCATTTTTATTGTATTCATTACGTCAGCATACTATTGGCTAAATAGTGTCGGCTAGCACGTCGTTAAATAAATAAATAATAAGTAAATACTGTACTTAAGTAAATAAGTAAATAGTGAAGTACATATTTCAGTACCTAAATAAATAAATACAAGTAAATAAATAAGTCAATCAGTAAATAACTAAATAAATACATAAGTAAATAATTAACTAAATAAATACAGATGTAAACAAATAAGTAAATCAGTAAATAACTAAATACATACATAAGTAAACAAATAAGTAAACCAGTAAATAAGTAAATAAATACATAAGTAAATAATTAACTAAATAAATAAATAAGTAAATAATTAACTAAATAAATACATAAGCAAATAAATAAGTAAATCAGAACATAATTAATTAAATAAAAACATAAAAATCTGTAGATAATTAACTAAATAAATACGTAACTACGTAAATCAATAAATAACTAAATAAATACAAAAGTAAACAACTAAGTGAACCAGTAACTAATTAACTAAATATATACATAAGTAAGTGAATAAGTAAACCAATAAATAATTAATTACATAAATACATAAGTAAACAAATACGTAAATCGGTAAGTAAGCAACTAAAAATACATAAATAAATAAGTAAATCAGTATAATTAAGTAAATAAATAAGTACACAAATAAATAAGTAAATCAATAAATGATTAACTAAATAAAAACATAAGTAATCAAATAAGTAAGTCGGTAAGTAATTAAGTAATGAATACATATGTAAAGAAATAATTAAATCAATAAATAATTAGTAAATAAATACATAAGTAAATAAATAATTAAATCAATAAATAATTAACTAAATAGATACATAAGTAAAGAAATAAGTAAATCAGTAATTAACGAAATAAATACATAAGTAAATAGATAAATAATCAAATAAATAGGTAAGTCAGTAAACATTTAACTAAATAAATATATAAGTAAATGAAATAATTAATTAAATAAATATATCAGTAAATAACTAAATAAGTAAATAAATAAATAATTGAGTAAAGATATAATTAAGTGAATAAATAAATAAATAAATAAATCGATAATTAACTAAATATATACATAAGTAAACAAATAAGCAAATCAATAATTAACTAAATAAATACTAAGTAAATCGATAAATAATCAAATTAATAGGTGGATCAGTAAACATTGAACTAAATAAATAAGTAAATGAAATAAGTAATCAAATAAATATATCAGTAAATAACTAAATAAGTAAATAAATAATTGAATAAATATATAATTAAGTGAATAAATAAATAATTAAATCGATAATTAACTAAATATATACATAAGTAAACAAATAAGCAAATCAATAATTAACTAAATAAATACATAAGTAAATCGATAAATAATCAAATTAATAGGTTGGTCAGTAAACATTGAACTAAATAAATAAGTAAATGAAATAAGTAATTAAATAAATATATCAGTAAATAACTAAATAAGTAAATAAATAATTGAATAAATTTATAATTAAGTGAATAAATAAATAATTAAATCAATAATTAACTAAATATATACATAAGTAAACAAATAAGCAAATCAATAATTAACTAAATAAATACATAAGTAAATCGATAAATAATCAAATTAATAGGTGGGTCAGTAAACATTGAACTAAATAAATAAGTAAATGAAATAAGTAATCAAATAAATATATCAGTAAATAACTAAATAAGTAAATAAATAATTGAATAAATTTATAATTAAGTGAATAAATAAATAATTAAATCAATAATTAACTAAATATATACATAAGTAAACAAATAAGCAAATCAATAATTAACTAAATAAATACATAAGTAAATCGATAAATAATCAAATATATAGGTGGGTCAGTAAACATTGGACTAAATAAATAAGTAAATGAAATGATTAATTAAATAAATATATCAGTAAATAACTAAATAAGTAAATAATTAAGTAATTGAGTAAAGATATAATTAAGTGAATAAATAAATAATTAAATCGATAATTAACTAAATATATACATAAGTAAACAAATAAGAAAATCAATAATTAACTAAATAAATACATAAGTAAATCGATAAATAATCAAATAAATAGGTGGGTGAGTAAACATTGAACTAAATAAATAAGTAAATGAAGTAATTAATTAAATAAATATATCGGTAAATAACTAAATAAATAAGTAATTGAGTAAAGATATAATTAAGTGAATACATAAATAATTAAATAACTGAATAAGTAAATTGGCAGTTAAAATAAGTAATTAAGTAAATAAAAAAATAAATGAAAATTACGCACTCATCACACGGAAGTTCATTTTACTCTCTACTGTACTAAAAATTTCTTTAGTCCGCTTTTTTGTACGAGTAAATGAGAATTGCTGGTGTCGGAACTGGAACACTAACTTCTGCCACAAAAAGAAAACGAAAGCTGACGTTACAAATCTGTTAGAGAAGACCAGAATCTGTCACTGAGGCCGCCGTCCTGTTTTCGAAACCATGTAGTATCTACTAGTTGTTGACACAATTTAATATTTCACTTGAAAGTTGCGGTAAAGTACACACACAGAGGCAGAGAGGAGTTTTTAGGTCACGTCACCATTCATCACAGACTCCGCCGTGCATAGAGCAACATAAAACATCTCTCCTGACAGAACCCATCACTGTTCATATGCCTGTCGGCACACGAAACCAAAAACACACACAAGTTGCATATGAAGAAAACGCCAGCTTTTATCGAGTCGTCGGAACGTATTACATCAACTTTTGTGCTTCACAGTTGGCAGAAAAAAATAGGGATTCTGCACCATTGCCAACGTGACAGAAAATACTGAATTAATGTAAAACGCCCAAGACGTGTTGTAGTATATATGTAATGATTAAGAATCTCGTTTGATAAGAATTCTTCTAAACAGTTGAACGTTTTCATAACAAGAAATTTTAGTACCCAACGAGTTGTAGTGAGACTCGCATTCGAGAGGTCCAGGGTTCAAACCCCGTGACTGGCAAATCTGACTGAGGTTTTTCATGGTTTTCCTCAGTCACAAAGACAAATAGCAAATTGGAAATTTTCATGTCATGACTCATCACTGCCTCAATCATCAATATCATGAACATTAATAAAAAATCTAAAATCAGTTACATGAACACAAGCCATTTACAACACGCAATAGAAACATTAATAACAACGACCTAGTGATATACCCACAGATCCTAAACACGCGATATGACCACAGATGTTAAAGCATATGCAAATGAACTTAACAAAAAAGAAAATATAAATTTTAGATGTTCAAATATTAGTTGCTGTTTTAACCCTCCTGTTACCAAGTGGGGTAATTCAATATTATTTTCATTTTCCTCCATATTTCTTTTTCAAATGTATTCAATCTATTTCTCTGTTACTTGTATACTAACAATTTCAATTAAATACCATCTATTTTGGGAAACTAATTTCAAAAACAGTTTTTTATTTACCTGTAAAATGTACATATACAAGGTATAACTTTTTAGGCATAGATTTTTTTTTATTTTATTGGGTTATTTTACGACGCTGTATCAACATATAGGTTATTTAGCGTCTGAATGATATGAAGGTGATAATGCCGGTGAAATGAGTCCGGGGTCCAACACCGAAAGTTACTCAGCATTTGCTCGTATTTGGTTGAGGGAAAACCCCGGGAAAAAAAAAACCTCAACCAGGTAACTTGCCCCGACCGGGATTCGAATTCGGTCCACCTGGTTTCCACAGGTGTGGACTTTAGCCTCGATATGGAAATTTCAAGTTATCTTAACCGATGGCTGTTGATTGGTTTAGATATCAATGCCAATAAATCCGTACTATTATTTTTCTCGCGGTATATGGCATTCATATCATTCTAACCTATCTGATGATATATTTTTTTCCCCTTTCTTAACTGTAAATGAGCACAAACACTACTTAGGTGTAAATTTTTCTTATATTTTTTTATATTCGATTCCCTCATTGTTTCAGATGCATATCATTTTACCTTTTAGGTGTGTATCCAAATTATACGTAGGCTAATACGCTTTGTCAAATCTGACAACCTTTTCGTAAGGGAAGCTAACTTTCTTCTTCTATTTTAATATCGTTTGTATAGGCCTATATAGAAAATTGCCAGAATCTGATATAGGTAACATTATGATTAATAAAAAATATATAAACTACTCAATACACAAAATGTACGTAAGAAGGCTGTCTAACGGAGGAATAAATATTATAGGTGGGAAATCAGATCTTAAGTTAGTGAATTCTTTAACGGACCAATAACACTAAAGAATTTTTCCCTCGAAATTATTCAAATCAACTTTACAGGGAGTTATACCTGAAAATCTTGATTTGCATAATACACGTCACTGTTCGTTAACAGAAAACCACAATTTAAGTCACACGGAGGTAGTATGCACTCGAAGTTGGTTGCTTGACGGTTGTCAGCCCACTTTGAGGTCTGTGGATATAGAGGGAAAAATTGGATCGGTGTCGGTTAGAGTTCCCGAGTAGCTTAGTGGTAGAGCGTTGGTACGTTAAACCAAAGGTCCCGGGTTCGATACCCGGCTCCGGAACAATTTTTCCCTCGAAATTATTCAAATCAACTTTACAGGGAGTTATACCTGAAAATCTTGATTTGCACGTCACGTTCGTTAACAGAAAACCACAATTTAAGTCACACGGAGTTAGTGTGCACTCGAAGTTGGTTGCTTGACGGTTGTCAGCCCACTTTGAGGTCTGTGGATATAGAGGGAAAAATTGGATCGGTGTCGGTTAGAGTTCGCGAGTAGCTTAGTGGTAGAGCGTTGGTACGTTAAACCAAAGGTCCCGGGTTCGATACCCGGCTCCGGAACAATTTTTCCCTCGAAATTATTCAACACTAAAGATGTTTGTTGCAACGCGTTTTTAGATCTTATTGGTCCGTTGGCAGCTAACGAAGGAATAAATGCGTTCTTGCAACCCACCATGAAAGTGTCAAAAGCATAGGGGACGAAATTTAAACTGCCTCATTGAAATGTCGAAAAAATGCATACATTCATTCTTCATGTTTTATATTCCATTTGTTTCCGCATTTATAAATTTCGAATTCTGTACATTGTAGCTCAATGTTGAAGAGTCTTAACTATACAATTTTCAAGTCTTCAACTTTAATGGTCTGTGAACGGTAAGCAAAACCCAAAAGGGGTACGATAAATGGGTACCTTACCTTATGATTGCTGCACCGACCTCTGATACAAGAGTTTAAAAGCACAGGTTTGGAAAAGTCTTTAGAAATTGTTATAAATTCTTTATAGTAATCCACATTTGAAGTACTTCTGAGAAACGTAGCCTTAGATTGTCTTCAGCTTGACTTGAGAGCTATGTCTGCCTTCACGTAAATCTGTGGGCCGTACCAATTGTTACACTGTGCTATGTGGGACCTCAAACTCTCGAAAGCAGCGTCTGTAGTGGCTGTTCTAATAGCACGAGCATAAGAGTGAAACATTTCTGCAGAAGAAACGTAACCCGTCCACCACGTGCTGTGGCTGGGTCGATAGCAGAACCCTCTCGCACGTTCGTGATTCTAATCATGCTGGGGTCTGAGTTCGCTCTGTGTGACAGGCTCATCAAGTATTTAGCTTATTTAGAGTGCCCTGCCATGCAACTTCATCAGCTCTGATTCCTGCCTGGCTGTGTTCGAAGACATCTGCGAGGTGTCGTTAGATTGTTCTATCAGTAAGCTCTGAACCAACTTCAGTGTTTCTCGCGCTTCAAAGAGAGGAAAACCACCATTTTCCTTCTGAATCCCCATCTCAGAATACTTTTACAGTGTAATGTTGATTATGCTACGCATTATCGAGTTGACTGGTGAGATTGTTGACTGACTTGCCGATTTATCCACTTTGATGACTTGTCAACTTGCCAAAGAGAAATCATCTCTTATTAATGATTTGATGATTTGATATGACTGATTTTCTGACTTCAATATTTCCTGACTATTACTTTAAATGATTGCATAATTACGTGATTACTTGAATTGGTTGGTCGCTATTTGGAAAATTGCTTGATAAATTGTAATGATTGGTTGTTTGAAGTGATTTCTTGGTTAATTAGGCTACATTAGTATTTGTTGAATTGCTTACTTGATGTCTTTAATTTATTAATGTCTTGATTGTTGTCTTCATTTGATTACTTGATGTCTTGAATTTATTACTTGTTTGAAGTGATTTCTTGATTAATTACATTAGTATTTGTTGAATTGCTTACTTGATGTCTTTAATTTATTAATGTCTTGATTGTTGTCTTCTTTTGATTACTTGATGTCTTGAATTTATTGCTTGTTTGAAGTGATTTCTTGATTAATTACATTAGTATTTGTTGAATTGCTCACTTGATGTCTTTAATTTATTACTTAATGTCTTGATTTGGTTACTTGTTGTCTTCATTTGATTACTTGATGTCTTCAATTTATTACTTATTTGAAGTCGTTTCTTGATTAATTACATTAGTATTTGTTGAATTGCTTACTTGATGTCTTTAATTTATTACTTAATGTCTTGATTTGGTTACTTGTTGTCTTCATTTGATTACTTGATGTCTTCAATTTATTACTTGTTTGAAGTCGTTCCTTGATTAATTACATTAGTATTTGTTGAATTGCTTACTTGATGTCTTTAATTTATTAGTAATGTCTTGATTGTTGTCTTCATTTGATTACTTGATGTTTTGAATTTATTACTTGTTTGAAGTGATTTCTTGATTAATTACATTAGTATTTGTTGAATTGCTTACTTGATGTCTTTAATTTATTACTTAATTTCTTGATTTGGTTACTTGTTGTCTTCATTTGATTACTTGATGTCTTCAATTTATTACTTGTTTGAAGTCGTTCCTTGATTAATTGCATTAGTATTTGTTGAATTGCGTACCTGATGTCTTTAATTTATTACTTATGTCTTGATTTGGTTACTTGTCTTCATTTGATTACTTGATGTCTTGAATTTATTACTGGTTTGAAGTGATTTCTTGATTAATTACATTAGTATTTGTTGAATTGCTTACTTGATGTCTTTAATTTATTACTTAATATCTTGATTTGCTTACTTGTTGTCTTCATTTGATTACTTGATGTCTTCAATTTATTACTTGTTTGAAGTCGTTCCTTGATTAATTACATTAGTATTTGTTGAATTGCGTACCTGATGTCTTTAATTTATTACTTATGTCTTGATTTGGTTACTTGTCTTCATTTGATTACTTGATGTCTTTTAATTTATTACTTGTTTGAAGTGATTTCTTGATCAATTACATTAGTATTTGTTGAATTGCTTACTTGATGTCTTTAATTTATTACTTAATGTCTTGATTTGGTTACTTGTTGTCTTCATTTGATTACTTGATGTCTTCAATTTATTACTTGTTTGAAGTCGTTCCTTGATTAATTACATTAGTATTTGTTGAATTGCTTACTTGATGTCTTTAATTTATTAATAATGTCTTGATTGTTGTCTTCATTTGATTACTTGATGTTTTGAATTTATTAATTGTTTGAAGTGATTTCTTGATTAATTACATTAGTATTTGTTGAATTGCTTACTTGATGTCTTTAATTTATTAATGTCATGATTGTTGTCTTCATTTGATTACTTGATGTCTTGAGTTTATTACTTGTTTGAAGTGTTTTCTTGATTAATTACATTAGTATTTGTTGAATTGCTTACTTGATGTCTTTAATTTATTACTTAATGTCTTGATTTGGTTACTTGTTGTCTTCATTTGATTACTTGATGTCTTGAATTTATTACTTGTTTGAAGTGATTTCTTGATTAATTACATTAGTATTTGTTGAATTGCTTACTTGATGTCTTTAATTTATTAATGTCTTGATTGTTGTCTTCATTTGATTACTTGATGTCTTGAATTTATTACTTGTTTGATGTCGTTTCTTGATTAATTACATTAATATTTGTTGAATTGCTTACTTGATGTCTTTAATTTATTACTTAATGTCTTGATTTGGTTACTTGTTATCTTCATTTGTTTACTTGATGTCTCGAATTGGTCCCTTGATGTCTTCAATTTATTACTTGATGTCTTGATTTGGTTACTTGTTATCTTCATTTGTTTACTTGATTTCTTGAATTTGTCTCTTGATGTCTTCAATTTATTATTTGATGTCTTTAATTTATTACTTGACATCTTGATTTTGTTATTTATCTTCATTTGATTACTTGACGTCTTGAATTGGTCCCTTGATGTCTTCAATTTATTACTTGATGCCTTGATTTGGTTACTTGTTGTCTTCATTTGATTACTTGATGTCTTGAATTGGTCCCTGGATATCTTCAATTTATTATTTGGTGTCTTGATTTAGTTACTTGTCTTACTTGAAGTCTTGAATTCGTCCCTTGATGTCTTCAATTTATTACTTGATGTCTTTAATTTATTGCTTAATGTGTTGATTTGGTTACTTGTTGTCTTCATTTGATTACTTGACGTCTTGAATTGGTCCCTTGGTGTCGTCAATTTATTACTCGTACTTGATGTCTTGAATTGCTTACTCCATTCATTTAGTGTTGTGCCTAAGGGCAGGTCTTTCACTGCAAACAAAGCTTTCTCCAGTCTTTCCTATTTTCTGCCTTCCTCTTCGTTTCCTCATATGATCCATATATCTTATTGTCGTCTATGATCTGATACCTTCTTCTACCCCGAACTCTTAACCCGTTCACAATTTATTCCAGTGCATCCTTCAGTAGGCAGTTTCTTCTCAGGTAGTGACCCAACCAATTCCTTTTCCTCTTCGTGATAAGTTTCAGCATCATTCTTTCTTCACCCACTCTTTCCAACACAGCTTCATTTCTTATTCTGTCTGTCCACTTCACACGTTCCATTCTTCTCCATATCCACATTTCAAATGCTTCTATTCGCTTCTCTTCACTTCGTCATAATGTCCATGTTTCTGCCCAGTACAATACCACACTCCATACAAAGCACTTCCCTAGTCTTTTTCCAAAGATCCGCACAAGATGCTCCTTTTTCTATTAAAAGCTTCCTTGGCCATTGCTATCCTCTTTTTGACTTCTTGGCAGCAGCTCATGTTACTGCTTATAGTACACCCCAAGTATTTAAAGCTGTCCACTTGCTCTACTGCCTCATTTAGAATTCTAAGGTTCATCTTCTGTATTTTTCTTCCTATGACCATGCTCTTCGTCTTGTTTGCATTTATCTTCATCCCATACTGCTCACAGCTGTCATTTAGCTTCAGTAGCATATCCTTTAGTATCAATTCCTCTTCTGCTAACAACGCCATATCATCAGCAAATCTTATGCACTTCATTTTTCTTTCGCCTACTATCACTCCACCGATATTCTGAAAACAGTTCTTTACTAAATCCTCCAAGTGTTATTATTATTATTATTATTATTATTATTATTATTATTATTATTTCAATATATCGTGTATGAAGGCTTTGAATCAAATTTTGAATTGCATTATCTTTTCAAGATATTCTTATCTCCCATTGCCTACACGAACCTTATACCAGTTATGCAGTGTTGCCCCGTGTTCCCATGGCACTCGTATCACGGGTTGCTGGCCATCAGTACGTGTGTTGAATGGTTGTGACGGGCGGGCCCGCTTCTTGCCCCTGAGACGTGTTGTTCGTTGTAACACTTCCTTCCCCTTGTAGTTGACCCTACACGTAAAGGGATCTGATACCCTCACCGCAAGATCGACCCAAGTAGCCCCCATCATTTGTCTGATTGAAAAGAGCTGGCGGGCTCTAACACTTTTGTTTCTTCCTTCCCGCTTTCTCCCGAATCGTTACAAAACTCCCATACCTTTTCTCTTTTTTTTTTCACCTTTCTTTCACCAACGTCTTATACTTTTTTTTCATTTTATATCTTGGCCTTTCCTTTCACGATTTAGAGTGATATAGGTGTCTGTATTTACATATTTCACTGCTCTCTTTTCTTTATATTTTTTTGCAGTTCATATATTTTCTAAGCCCCCTGCATCCGTTCTAGGACATATAACCGATTCTTCCTGGATAAGCAGCTTAAATATTTTTAGATTCCGCATTGAAAGTACAAATAAACACATATTTTTTACTGATGGTGTGTTGATAAAGAAAGTATTGAAAATATCAAATAAAGAAAATAAATAGTACGCGCGTGAACTAACCAGCTGACTATGAGACGGGAGCTAGCCGAGACAAGCAAGGCCAGGAGACAAACACGTGATGTGTCGTCTAGCAGCGCATGGCTGTGCTAGCTTTATCACAGGTTTTCATAAACACAGGAGTAAAATGACGCCCAACGCTCGCTTATCTTCAGCTCTCGGCCAGTGCGTGCGGTACTGCGCCGTTCAAGTCTAGGCGTGTGAAAATAATCTATTTAATACCCTCGAAACTTATTGCCGTGACACTAAGCAAACAATGCCGAATCCCTCTTAATAATGCAATGTTTTTTCTCAATATTTTTTTACATTTTTACAAATGGCCAAAAAGCGTAAAAGCAAGTAAAATCAGATTATCTGTCTCTCTGTGTACAATAAAAATAAGGATTACTTCTTAACATAACCTACCAAATGTCAGCTTCAAAATAAGCTCTCGTTCAATGTTCTGCAGTAAATGGTTCCAGAGTTCTGAGCGCTGAAAGAGGCTTGTTTTTATAAAATACGCTAAATTTGTCGCTATTACGTAAGCTTATTTAAAACTTTATGCTTTTCATTTTCTAAACCACGATGTGATATAGAGTTTATTAATTTTTTAATTATTTGTTATGAGATAGGAAAAAAAAACAAAGAAGTATTTCATAGCACATAAAAGAAATAACTAATCAGTATATTAATATAAGGGAGAGTCGGGTATTATCGGACAGTGCGTTTCTTTCATCTACCACCATATGGTAGTACCTGAATGACATGGTTACGTTTCTATATGCGACATCACAGAAACGTAACCATGTCAATCAGGTACTACCATCGTGTGGTGGATGAAAGAAACTCACTGTCCGATATTACCCGATGTCCGATACTACCCGACTTTCCCCTATTATGTACAGGGACATCATTTTATTTTTACTGACATTTTTAATATTAACCTGGCTATACCTTTTGCTACCCCTTCCCACGACTGGAGTTTGATGATACTGCGTAAAATAAAAACAAATCACTTTACTAGGTATAGGAGGGAAGAAAAGTAGTTAATCCATTTACGTAAACTAGGAAATATCGCAATTTCGAGTTCGATAATTTTCATTAAGTTTTTGTGTAATCAAAATACAGTACAATATTAACAATAAGTGTTTTTACTCACGAAATGAGTTATCCATGCGAACGTATTCATTCTGCAGTGTATATTATAATGTCTACAGTACATTAGCGTACAATATAGAGAATGAAGTTAAATTGTAAAATAATCATAATATGGATATTTAAACGCATTTTTGAAAATGGTGACCGTTCATTTCGATACAGGCTTCAGTCCTTTTGTGCATATTATTGTACTATAGACTATTGTACCTAATTCCAATTACCAGTTTCGTCCTTCGTACTAATAACTCATGTTGAAATAATTCTGTACCTACTCTATAAAAGAGACTTTACGTACTATAAATTCAATTTTCACTTCTGTCCGATCCGAAAAAATAAAATTACTCAGACATGCTATCTACTGTCCAAGTGGTTATGTCGGAGGATCGTAGAAAGGGGGGAAATCACTTGACAATTAATTATTTAACGAGGCCCTTTTATTTAAGTTATTTTAAACAGTTGCATAATATTACGTAGACGTCCAATTCCTAACAGAAATTAATGTTTTCAGAAAAGACTAAGACAGCCCAGCCACTAGCCTTTTCAGCGGCGTGAGCAGAAGCAGGTTGGGAAAATCGAGATGCGACGTAGGCAAACTGACGACAGCACCTGTGCGAAAATATGATTCAATATTGAAAGCTGTTTTGTCACTAGAAAACGCGAACATATTTCTGGAACGTACTATACTCTGTACTGCTTGACTGCATGAACGCGGCCTTGGTTGTGTTGGAAGTTTACTAGTAGAAGGGGTGGGAGTGAAGTACATTCAAAAACTCAGGTAGAATAAAAATTGAAGTAAAAATAAAATGATGTCCCTGTATCTAAGGTAACGAAAAGTCTTGTAGTTGCTCTTTTGTTTGGTTGCTCTTTTGTTACGAAAAAAAAAATTAGTGAAAGTGTATCATAGCAACAGCACATTAGTAGGTTTCACACCTTATACATATTTACGAGCTAGCTTTAGATTAAAAGAAGCATAAAATTAACTTCTTTTACCCTAAATGTATCCTAGAGTTCACTTACTTCCCTTTTTCTACAATTCTTACTAGATCTGTCTCGCTGCTTTGAAACAATTCCCATTTCGCTTCTATTCACTCAGCTCGAGCAGTGCAGCTGGAAGGCAATACTCATTTCCATTCAGAAGGTAGCTAGTTTGAATCTCTGTCACAGACGCCCTTGTCTTAGCAATTAACCATTGGAAACACGCCCTAAATACAGATTAGACCCAAGACTGCCTTTGTAAGCGTCTGCAAGCCTTATCTGGCGTCCTTACACCTTATTGTCTTTAGCTTGAATGTTTATGCCTACAATAACAGAGGGTGCATATCTGACAGGCACAGCTGCTGGATCGTTAAACGCAAAACTTGGCAGAGTCTGGTGCGTTCTGATATCTGCTTGGACCCGGGAAGGACTTTGGCAGCTCTGTGACACTAAACAGAGCCTCTGCATAAGTAGGGGGTGTTCTGTTGTAACGGTGTACAAATATAAGAGAAAAGTATCGCATGTTTGTTGTCCTTGTAGCTTCAGTACTGCAGTTTCCAGGTACTGGACATGGGTTCCATTCCCGTAGAAAAATTAAAATGTTTCTCCCTATGCAAGCACTGATTATGTGTAGACGGTAACGAAAGAATTAAAATTGTATAGACAGAGATGTTCAATACTCTTCCTAGCTGTAAAGCTAGATTGCTTGCCTCCACCAGTGGCGGCTGATTGACTGAGGCAAGTGAGGCCGGGCCTCAGTCACTTGGCTTAACTGAAATCAAATTGTGTGTTTTTATATAATGTATTAGTTATTTGAATGAAGCATCGCTGTAGAAGCATTTTAAAACTTTGTGATGTATATATAGACCTGTTTTGCAGTAAAATTTACTCCTGAGGCCAGAATCGCCCGTGCCGGGTCTGGTTGTGATGTATATAGACCTGTTTTGCAGTAAAAGTTGTTCCTGAGGCCAGAATCGCCCGTGCCGGATCTGGTTGTGATGTATATAGACCTGTTTGCAGTAAAATTTACTCCTGAGGCCAGAATCGCCCGTGCCGGGTCTGGTTGTGATGTATATAGACCTGTTTTGCAGTAAAATTTGTTCCTGAGGCCAGAATCGTTCGTGCCGGGTCTGTCTTCTGAATTTCCTGTATTTTCGCGGGGTTTGAGCTTGCGCTTAAAACGTTGTAGCCGAGGCACAATTCGTCTGGCCTGGTCAGGTTTCACTCCTCACATCCATGGGACGGCCTCAAGGGTAGAGTGGGGTGGGAATAGCAATGGTGACTTGTTTTCCTAAATAGGCCATAAATAACACAAATTCCAGCTCTTTGGCAGGCAGAGACCCACACTATTCCCTGCCCTTATGTCTCAGTTTATGACTTAAGCTAGGGTGTTGTACTATTGTAATTCGTAGTACAGTAGTGAATCTGGGCCGATGTTGTTATGTATTTCGGGAAAATATAAAGAGAAACAAATGCCAGAAATAATGCTGGTGTAGTTAATTCATTGTTAAAGTATCCTTTTTTCAAGAAGAAATAATATTGAAAAAAGGAAGTTTTAAATAAAGAGAGAGCCTACCGAGATACCTACGACATCGCTGACAATTTTTCTGACAGATAATCTTAAACGCGAGTTTCTATTGCATCCTGGTATGGCAACATAAATGGTTATGTGGTAATGTGGTGTAAAATAAACTTTTCTGTTGGCCTTGTTCGTTGCTGTCAAGGGGAAAAAATAAAAAGAACAGAAAGGAGGGGATTTTCAACATATAATGTGGGTTGCTTCATCACACTGAAACAATCACTGAAACTCACAGCATAACAGCTTATTTGGTGAGTGACATTATTTTTCATCATTTTTTTTTATTTATTTATTTTATGTCGCTTTAACTTAGGAAGTCATATCGCGACAATACGTACATAAACAATTCTTACAGTTTACATCAGTTTACTGTATTACAATAATCATTTAGATACATTTGTAAATGTCGATAGCTTTCAGAAATTTAATTAAGTTTGAACTGAATGATGAATATGACTAAAATATTCAATTTTCTTAATCAAAATAGTCCCCACGCGACCGTATTTCAAGTTTGGCCGACATATTTGAGAAGTTCCATGGAATACGATAGCTAACATTAAGTTGTAGGCCTACAAAAGTGGAAAAAAGTACAAGCCGCCACTGTTAGTAGTACGGCACTTGTTTATACTCACTCTACCAGACTTATCTACTATCAATGTTGAATCATTGCAAGAGAGAAAGGAAGTAATCGTAGTCTATTCAAGTTTACAGCTTGGAAGGTGTGTTCTACATCCCTGGTCTACCTTTTATTATCCGGTGTAATAAACACGGGTAACTGGAAACATCCCTGAAGTGGGAAAAGTGTTGAAAAGTTTAGAAACTCGCATATATTGTAACAAAAGATCAAATTTCTCTTGCAAGGACTTGCTTTTTTCCCAAGCTTTAGTATTATCTTTCATTATTCGTTATCATAACCGTGCATATATTCTGTGGAGATTTCATGGCGAGTTTGATAGAGCCTATGGTCCTTGTGTGCACAATCAATACACAAATCATGATCATACCCTTCCTTGCCTCTCCCTGTCTGGAATTCCACTGGCTGCTACCATAAAGTTGATGTACCTATTAGTATTATGCATTAATATCTCTTTTGTTTCTTTGCAGGTAAGAATTTCTGTGAACTGCAGCCTAGCTTTCTGTTCAGTTGGTGAGTAGAGAACATAGCTGCTAGATTTAATTTCTCTCGGATCTAATGACCACTAACAATGCGCATGGCACTGCAGCAAGGGGTTTCCAAATTGGTGGCTTATTAAAGGGGAACTCACCTGTGACTGAAGTTACAGCGTTTGTAGCCAAGAACTCCATGGACAGTGTTCTATTCCCGACAAAGTGCTATACAAAATTACCCATTTCAAATGGAAGAAGTATAGATTCTCTTGTGTTCCCTGTTGTGTGAAACTATGGTTTTGGTAATGTTGGCCTTCTGATGGGAAATTCTCTTTAAATGGACATGTCTACTGTTGCTTCATACATCTCGCTGGCCTAGCCTATTCTAGGACGTCTACCTGTCTGTCTATTTGTCTGTCTCTGTCTTTCTGTCTAAACCAGTATCTATAAAGCTGTAAATCTATCTAATTTATCTGTCTGTCTATCTATCTATCTATCTATCTATCTATCTATCTGTCTGTCTGTCTGTCTGTCTGTCTGTCTGTCTGTCTGTCTGCCTGCCTGCCTGCCTGCCTGCCTGCCTGTCTACCTATCTACCTATCTACCTATCTACCTATCTACCTACCTATCTATCTATCTATCTATCTATCTATCTATCTATCTATCTATCTATCTATCTATCTATCTATCTATCTATCTATCTATCTATCTATCTATCTATCTATCTATCTATCTATCTATCTATCTATCCTATCTTGTCTGTCTGTCTGCCTATCTGCCTGCCTATCTATCTATCTATCTATCTATCTATCTATCTATCTATCTATCTATCTATCTATCTATCTATCTATCTATCTATCTATCTACCTATCTACCTATCTACCTACCTACCTACCTACCTACCTATCTATCCATCTATCTATCTATCCGCCTCTGTGTGTCCGTCTCTATCTAATCTAATCTAATCTAATCTAATCTATCTGTCTGTCTGTCCATCCGTGCCTTGGAGTGCGTGAGAGAATTGATCAATTTTGTCTCTGTCTTTTTAATTTTCCGTCAGTTCATCTTCATGTCCATCTTTTCGCACGTGTTCAGATTACTGTCAAAATATTATGATCTAGAAATAAAGAACCTTCATAATACCATACTAAATATTACAGGACATTTGTGTACTAAGTCTACAAATTTTTTGTTCTCTCAACCAGTTAAATATTCTGTATTCCTCCATTTTATACTCCTTGTATCACGCTGTTGCAGTTATGCCAGTTTCTGTACTGTTAATTGCAGCAGGAATGGTGGTTTGTTGCTAAGTGATGGCGTTTTACCCGCTGTCTACTTCGAGGCTAGCTGGATGATTGTGATTCCGCTCGCCAGGAAATCGCGTTTACTCAGCCCCTGTAAGGTATTTGTTTAGGCACACTCTCCATACACCACGGGCAGATGGGATGCTTGGCACGTAAGGCGCTCAACTGCCAGCCATTAAATGATTTCGGTGTGGGAGTGATGCCATAGTTGTCATGTAATAGCGACCGGGGGAAATACAAGGAGTTTCAAAATATGTTCACACTTCCGTCTTTATCACGAGTTGGAATTTTTATACATGCAAGAGTGGTATAAGGTTTAGTTCAGTTTTGAAAATTGAGGGTGAAAGTCTAACTTTCCAAACGGGAGAATTGAAACCATAAAGAATTCTATGATAATAATAGTAGTAATAATTTCGAGGCAGAAGAAGATATCAGATGATAGACGACATTAAGATATATGGATCATATGCGGAGACCAAGACAAAAGGCAGAAAATAAGAAAGACTTGAGATTCCTTCCTTCCTTTGGGCAGAAAAATATGAATGGATAATCGTAAAAGTTATAACATAGCAAGAACCTTTCGCCGATATACAGATCAATTTTTTGTAGTTCCAGTACAGAAATTTGTTACCCATAACAGCAAATGGAAGAAGTAATAGTACTTACTTACAAATGGCTTTTAAAGAACCCGGAGGTTCATTGCCGCCCTCACATAAGCCCGCTATAGCTCTCTATTTTGAGCAAGATTAATCCAGTCCCTACCATCACATCCCACCTCCCTTAAATCCATTTTAATTTTATCCTCCTATCTACGAAAAAATGGGAGTATAAGGGTACAGTACATCAGTTATTCATAGATTTCAAAAAGGCATATGACTCGGTTAAGAGGGAAGTATTATATGATATTCTTATTGAATTTGGTATTCCCAAGAAACTAGTTTCGATTAATTAAAATGTGTCTCAGTGAAACATACAGCAGAATCCGTATAGATCAGTTTCTGTCTGATGCTTTTCCAATTCACTGCGGGCTAAAGCAGGGAGATGCACTATCACCTTTACTTTTTAACTTCGCTCTAGAATATGCCATTAGGAAAGTTCAGAATAACAGGCAGGGTTTGGAATTGAACGGGTTACATCAGCTTCTTGTCTATGCGGATCACGTGAATATGTTAGGAGAAAATACACAAACGATTAGGGAAAAGACGGAAATTTTACTTGAAGCAAGTAAAGCGATCGGTTTGGAAGTAAATCCCGAAAAGAGAAAGTATATGATTATGTCTCGTGACCAGAATATTGTACGAAATGGAAATATAAAAATTGGAGATTTATCCTTCGAAGAGGTGGAAAAATTCAAATATCTTGGAGCAACAGTAACAAATATAAATGGCACTCGGGAGGAAATTAAACGCAGAATAAATATGGGAAATGCGTGTTATTATTCGGTTGAGAAGCTCTTATCATCCAGTCTGCTGTCCAAAAATCTGAAAGTTAGAATTTATAAAACAGTTATATTACCGGTTGTTCTGTATGGTTGTGAAACTTGGACTCTCACTCTGAGAGAGGAACATAGGTTAAGGGTGTTTGAGAATAAGGTGCTGAGGAAAATATTTGGGGCTAAGCGGGATGAAGTTACAGGAGAATGGAGATAGTTACACAACACAGAACTGCACGCATTGTATTCTTCACCAGATATAATTAGGAACATTAAATCCAGACGTTTGAGATGGGCAGGGCATGTAGCACGTATGGGCGAATCCAGAAATTCATATAGAGTGTTAGTTGGGAGACCGGAGGGAAAAAGACCTTTAGGGAGGCCGAGACGTAGATGGGAGGATAATATTAAAGTGGGTTTGAGGGAGGTGGGGTATGATGATAGAGACTGGATTAATCTTGCACAGGATAGGGACCGCTGGCGGGCTTATGTGAGGGCGGCATTGAACCTACGGGTTCCTTAAAAGCCATTTGTAAGTAAGTAAGTATCTACGTCTAGGCCTCTCTAAAGGTCTTTTTTCCATCTGGTATTCTAACTAACACTCTATATGCATTTCTGGATTCGCCCGTACGTGCTACATGCCCTGCCTGTCTCAAACGTCTGGATTTAATGTTCCTAATTATGTCAGGTGAAGAATACGATACGTGTAGTTCTGCGTTGTGTAACTTTCTCCATTCTCCTGTAACTTCATACCCCTTAGCCCCTAATATTTTCCTAAGAACCTTATTCTAAAACACTCTTAACCTCTGTTCCTCTCTAAAAGTGAGAGTGCAAGTTTCACAACCATGCAGAACACTTTGATTTAGGGGAGAGTCGGGTAGTATCGGACATCGGGTAATATCGGACAGTGAGTTTCTTTCATCTACCACACGATGATAGTACCAGTTTGACATGGTTACGTTTCTGTGATGTCGCATAGAGAAACGTAACCATGTCATTCAGGTACTACCATATGGTGGTAGATGAAAGAAACGCACTGTCCGATACTACCCGATGTCGGATACTACCCGACTCTTCCCTATATCTATGAAAATAATGATTTACTACCTCACAGTAAAAAAGACATTTTGCCAAACATCCGGTCTCTAGTGGTTAGTGGATATGATGTACTCATCCATGCCTTCATAGTTTTTATGTAATCTTTATATCCTTCAGTATCTAACCTGAAGTGGCATACCAAGAATAAAGGTGGTTGTCGCATTTCCATGAACCTGTCATTTTAGTCCCGATATTTACCTCAAGATGAAGATGATTTCAATGTTGCAGTCGTTGGGAATTTTTCGTGTTAAGCTTTAGAATTAGCCAGAAATTGGAAAAAAAAAAAAATAATAATAAACCTCGTCTAAATAATGTACTTTACATCGTCGTCAAAACGGTATTTATTAATTAAAACAAATAATTTTAACTATGTATGAAGTTTGTTCAGATATAAACAAAGCAGTTTATGTGCGTCAGTGGTAGTCACTCTGATTGTGGTAGGAAATAGAAAGCGGGGAGGGACGTGCGGAGGAAATGAAGATGGAAAGAAACAGAGAGAAGGGGAAATGGAAAGTGGGAATAAATGAGAGATGGTAAGGACAGATCGCAATATTGAATTGAAAAAAAAAATAAGTTTTTGTCTGTACAGTACAGCTTATGTAATTAGCAGGCTTCGAGACTTTGGACCCGATACAATAAGTTTACTGTGCATGTACTATAGGTTGTTGACTCGCTGCAGGTACTGAAAGGTAGAGATGTGTTGAGGTAACAACGTTGCTGTTTAGAGTAGAGTACGGTAGTATGGGGAAACGCACACATAAGTACATTCTGAACGTAAATATGCATTACACAATGACAATGCCAAAAGAATGTGAAAAGCATTTATTCGCCAGTCTTTTATAAGCATTTGTGTTTAATTATACACAGTGTTAATGGTGGAAATAAATAGGTAGCAATTTTAATGTCTTCATTTATCCTATTGGTCGTCTTTAGGAAGTGCAGTTACAGTACCGAATTGCAATGTACTACAAGATACATTTTCAGTGGCTCAAACGTAAATCTTTTTCAGTTGCCTACCAAACACAGTTTGTACTGTGAAAAGATGAGCTCTACGTCGCATGACTTTATAGGAGCAAAACGAAAAAAACCTAACATCATTGCAGTCTCTAAGAGACAGTCCTTTATTCTCGGGTGATTCTATGTCCACTAATTCTGCTGTTTATATTACGCAATGCTCCATATCCGTTATTTTTTACATAAAATTGATTTCCACTTCTGTTTCACACGTTCAGTAACCGGTGTACTTGGTGTCTCATTAATTCTCTGTGTCATTTTCTAAATTAATTTGAGAGCTTCCGGCATCTCTTGCTCTGACTTTTCTAACCGTGTAATAGTTTCAGACACAGTTTGTATGGAAACCAAATTATTCATCAGAACCTTCAAATGCAGAGCGTTTTCCTTTGCGTATTTGTTGTCATTCATTCTACAGTACTCACACCCACTGTACGTTTTACCACTATACTCAGCACGCCGTTATGCAGATTTCCCACTGAACTGCTCTATCGGGTCCGAAGTCTCGAAGCCTGGTGATTAGTGAAAGTAAAGAATGCCTTCTGTCACTTCAGACGAATTCACTGCGAATGTCTTCCTGTTAGCTTGACTTTCTCGGTGGCCCAGTGGTTGAAGTTGTAGTCTCTGTGTTTTTTATTAATATTAGCAATAGTGTTATAATTAACAAAAGTGGAATAATCTTTTTTCCCTTTGGTATTAGACAAATTTATTATTATATTATTATTACCGTATTTGCTCGCGTAATTTGCGCAATTTTTAATTAACTTTGGCCACTGAAAAATTGGGGTGCGTAAAATATGCGGATTTTTCAAATAAGAGGTCCTGTTCTGAGTTTATCTCAATTAATATATGTATAGGTAAGTACTTACGGTAGGGCTAATTTTCTATACCGGTAACTTGTCTCTACCAAGGACAAGCATTGTTAAAGTAGCGGGACTTTGGGGTTTCTTTCTGAAGCAGGTACTTCAGTTGCTGGTGAATGACCTACGATGGACTGTAGGGAAGGAAAATCCCTACTACACTGAAAAAAATATGTACGTAATCCCTACACTGAAAAAAAAATATGTACGTAATCCCTACTACACTGAAAAAAAAATATGTACGCAAAATACACGGAGTAAAAATAAAGTTCAAAATAATCCCTTAAAAATTAGGGTGCGCAAAATACGCGGGGGCGCAAATTACGCGAGAAAATACGGTATTATTATTATTATTATTATTATTATTATTGTTATTATTTATTTATTTATTTATTTATTTATTTATTTATTTATTTAACCTGGTAGAGATAAGGCCATCAGGCCTTCTCTGCCCCTCTACCAAGGGATTACAACTACAATATTAAGAATACAATTATAATTAGAATTAATATTAGAATTACAAATACAACAAAAGTCAAAGTACTAAAAGATTAACTGATTAATAAAAGCTAGACAGTTTATTGTAAAAGTTAAGGAGAGAGAAACATTTTTTCTTATTAATTAAGTAAAAATTAAATCTACTCTACGCAGTAAGAAAATGCTTAATAAGTTTGTTTTTGTACACTGTTAAATTCCGACAGTCTCTGATGTCACTGGGTAGGGTATTCCACAAGCGTGAGAGCGAGATTGTGTATGATGATGAATACGATGATGTCTTATGTGTTGGTATGGCTAGTATGCGGCTATTTTGCGTGCGTGTGAAGGGATTATGATATGATGACAGGTAACTGAAACGGGAAGCAAGGTAGGTAGGTGTAGAAGTGTGAAGGACTTGGAAAAGGAGAACAAGAGAATGAAAATTTCAACGTTCATTAAGCCGTAGCCAGTTTAGAGTTTGGAAGGATGGGGTAATGTGGTCAGCGCGACGGAAATCGCAGACGAAGCGAACACAAGAATTATGAACACGTTGTAATTTTTGCGACTGGTTGACATTGAGGTCAGTCAGTAGAAAATCACAATAATCGAAGTGGGGCATTACTAGTGTTTCCACTAGTATTTTCTTGAGTGATAGCGGGAGGAATTTTCGAATGCTGTTCACGGAATATAGTAACTTATGGAAAGCACTTTTTGGTAATACGGGTTACTTGGTTATTCCAGTTTAAATGCGTATCAAAGTAAACTCCAAGGTTTTTAACACAGGAAGCAAAAGGGATTATTGTGTCGTTTAACTTGGCTGGAAGAGCAGGAGTAATGTTGCATAATAGACGTTGATGTCCCACTAGGATTGCTTGTGATTTTCTTGCATTGAGAGTCAAACCAAACTTTCTGGCCCATGCAGATATAGATTCAAGGTCCTCGAGGTGGAGGTTTTCAAATGTTTTTGTTTTAAGCGCGAAATAATTCTATCAACTGTCGTCATATTGAAGCCATTGTCTTTTACTGTTGTATATATAGTGTTCAATTCTTCCTTGCAATCACATTCAAGCCGTAGTGCAAAACATAAAAAAACCAGGATTATACAATCTTATAAATACAGTCTAATCCGTTTGGGTATGGATAATATTAATGTACGAGGGGGATCCAGGAAATAACGACCGTTCGCGCATACCCGCCTCGCAGCTGACTCCCCTTCCTTGTTTGAAGGTCAACTGGCTTCCTTAACATGTGTTCTCATAATGTTGTGAGTACTGGTTGCAACAAGTCGCCATTGTGCATTTTGTGTTACTTCAAAATGAACGACGTGATTGATAATCCCGCCGACTGTGAGGTGAGGAGTGTGATTCGATTTTTGAATGCCCGACATTTGAAACCTGCAGAAATTTACCGGCAATTGAAAGAAGTGTATGGTGATACTGTAATGAATGAAAGAAATGTGAGAAAATGGTGCGAAATGTTCAACAATGGGCGAACAAATGTCCACGATGAAACTCGACCCGGACGCCCATCACTCATCACAGAAGACCTGAAGACTAAAGTGAACGACAGAATCTTGCAAGACAGGCGCACATCACTCGACGAATTGCATATTGCCTTTCCTGACATTTCTCGTTCTTTGCTTGGTGAAATTGTGTCGCAACATCTTGGCTACCACAAAATCTGTGCACGATGGGTTCCACGGCAACTGAGTGACCAACACAAAACTCAGAGAATGGCCTCAGCATTGACATTCTTGATGCGATATCACACAAATGGAGACGCCTCTCTTGATGATCAAATTGTGACTGGTGATGAGACCTGGATGTATCACAACACCCCAGAGACCAAGCGCCAATCACGTCAGTGGCATCATCCCTCATCACCCAAGAAACCGAGAAAATTCAAACAGACTCTCTCAACACAAAAAGTCATGGCTACTGTCTTTTGGGATCGCAAAGGTGTTCTTTTGCTGGATTTCATGCCAAAAGACACTACGATCAATGCAAATCGTTATTGTGAGACTTCACGAAAACTACGGCGAGCCATCCAAAACAAGAGGCGAGGAATGCTTTCGAGAGGAGTTGTGCTTCTTCACGACAACGCCCGCCCGCACACTGCTGCTTCAACTCGAGAATTGCTGGATCAATTCGGTTGGGAAATCTTTGATCATCCGCCCTATAGTCCAGACCTTGCTCCTAGCGATTTTCACCTTATCACTAAGCTCAAAGACTTTCTGGGTGATATGCGTTTTGGAAGTGATGAAGAGTTGAAGAAGACAGTGAACACCTGGCTTAATGAACTGGCGGCAGAGGAGTATAACACGGGAATTCTAAAGCTAGTGAACAGATACGACAAATGTTTAAATGTAGGTGGTGATTATGTAGAGAAGTAAAGGAAGCTTCAGTTATGTAACAGACTTTGTTTTTTCAAATAAATATATTTTTTTAATTATTACAACAAAACGGTCGTTATTTCCTGGATCCCCCTCGTATTAATATAAAGCTATTATGATAGTAGGAGAAATTTCTTGCTGGTTATATTATGATTAAAAAAATGGGATGACGCGTGGTATAAAATACCACTTTAGCCATTAGTTGTATAAGAAACTGTTATGAAAGATTCAGTACATCTTCATTTTCATTTCGTGGCTTTTATGTAGGTTAATATGTTGGATATTTCATGCCAATTTTCACTGATAATGTAATATTTAAGTAACGCCATACAATGAAACCCCAAACCTTCAGATTTGCCTCCCCAAGTATTTTCCACGTAGTGTAGTTCTCTCTGTTTTTGAGAGCTGTATAAGCTTCATAATATATTAGTTGTAAACTTTGGTCGTTCGATGTGCGCCATCCTGTATTTTTTATTGAATTCCGGTGTGCGAAGAGAAGGCTGAGTGTATGTATGTGGGGCTCACATGAGTAAGTGCACGGGAAATTGAATTTGGAATTCCTTCCGCCTTCCCATCCCCCTGGACTTTACTGACGCACAACTTTGTGCAAGACCGGAATAAAGCGCGTGTTTTTTTTTCTCTCTAACGAGATTTACAGGTAATTTCCCAGTAAACGATGTTCGGACATGGTCTGCGAATTTAGTTGCCATAGTTTCCATCGTTGTTCATTTGAGATCCAGAGAGCTCAGGTTTCCAAAGAGGTTTGTATCATTAGTGGAAGAGAGTAGCCAGTGTTCATTCCGGAGACTCAGGTTCTAGTCCCGGTGGTTGCTTGTGGGATTTGTAATAGACAGTGATAGAATTAGATAGGGTTTATCTGTATAGTCCTATGTTCGTATACCGACATTCTATGATCATCTCATTATAATCGCCACTTGCCAGTTTGCATATCTGAAGCTGAAAATATTAAATACAGAAGGCTGTGAGGAGAATGAAGAAGTAGGGGAACAATAATCGGTGTAATGTTAATGACACATTTCCTCATTGTTAAGGGAGATATATGGTTTTTGTGAAATGCTTGATGGTGAACAGAAAAAAAAAACTTTTTAAAATGTGGTGTAGTTTCAGGGATACAATACTTTGAAGTGTAATGTGGAACATTATACAGGGCTTTCATTTCAAAACTTCGCAGTCTAAATAACTAATTATTTAAATTGAATTCGATTTAAACAAAAAAACGCGGCAATTTAGATATTGAGGGGGAAGTCTGAAACCAGGCTTAATTGCATTTTAGATTTCACCCCTTCAGCCCCAGTTACCCCCACTTTGAAATTTCAAATGGCACCACTATATTTTTTATACTTAAACATGAAAAAGCATTCAGGCCGAAGTTTAAGATCTGAGTTACGGCGGAGGTCGTTTAATAATTGGTTTCGTCTTCCACAAAAAGGCAAAGGAGTGGTAACTTGCAGTGAAGATCCAAAAAACAACTCTTGGATTAGCAATAGAAGAGAGATATCATCCTCAGAGTGGACCAATGCCATAAAGATGTCCACAAACATCGCAGCAGTTCGATCGGTGCCAGGTCGTTTCTTTCAAGATCAAAACTGTCGTCATCCAGGATGCAGCGAAGTAGAAACCCTTGGGCATGTTTTGGGTTATTGCCCTAAAGGAGAACTACTGAGGAACAATCGCCACCATAAACTGAGAAGCTCCATCGCAACCACTCTTCGGAAGGCAAAGTGGGAGGTTTACGAAGAAGTGCACTGCTTGGCTGAGAATGGGTCAACGAGAAGAGCAGACATTACAGCCATCGATCGCCGGGATCAAAGAAGCCTCATTCTTGACCCCGCTGTCCGTTTGGAGAAGGATGATCAACAAGACAATAACGTAAACGATGAAAATAAGTCTATTCTCAATCCATGTATTCCTGACTTCAGTGAGAGATAGAAAATTAATATTAATACATGGGAAGTGAAATGACTTCTTTTTGGCGCTAGGGGAACTTCATTTAAGTTAACCAAAACCTTTCTCTTAAATTTTCTAATGAGGACATTAACAACATTTGTCTAATGGTATTGAGAGATTCATTATCCATTTTACACAATCACTTGTATAATACTATGTAATTTTTTTTTTTGTGCGAGATCGTGCGTATTTGCTTGCTTTCCGCACAAAACCAATACGCGGTAAGTGTGAAATACCACATTCAGTATTCCCAACGTAACACACGTAACAATTTCCCTCTTCTTACCGCTTAAGCGCCATATTCATTTTACTGCTTTAGGCTTTTAACATATTATTTTTAGAGACGTTTAACATAGTAATAATTATAAATTGGAAACTTACCACTGCAATTTCACCTAAATTGCAATGTTAATTATTGTTTTTAAATATTTGCAAAAATTAAGTAAAGTCTACTACTCCACGAAACTTATTGCATTCCTGATACAAGTAACATTAAGGAAGCCGTGAAAAAATCAACGAGATTCCAGATGCCGATGTTATTACTGCAACATGTTATATAAATAATACCTGTTGTTAAAATATTAAAATGAAAAATAAATCATTACATAACCTTACCGTTTCTTTTAAGTTCGCATTTATAGACTGGGGGGAAAAAAAGACAGATGTATATCACGGCCTGCTGGAATATAGTAAACACAGAAAACATTTTATAGGAACAATGTTGAAGATAGATATTTTTGTTTTTAAAAGTTGCCGTCATTGAACAGAAACCAAGATGGAGATTTCATTGCAACTAATTAGAAATTCGTCTTTCAGGTATGTAATAAACGATCTTCGCACAAAATAATGTACGATACACGAGCGGTATGTTTGTTTTCATGTTCTCGGAAATTAAAAAAGCTCAACTACGTTTCGCTTTTTCAATCTTTTCCTCGAACATGAAAACTTCAACATACCGCTCTTGTAACGCATATTACTATTTTACTTCATTTCATTACTCTTCAATGTATTTTCATCTCATGTTTCTCCGAAATCAAATTGTACTTTATTTTTAAATTTATCATTGTTCTGTGTTCTCTCCGCAATCATATTGTATTTTTAATTTAACCTCTGCTTTGCATTCTGGATCCTAGTGGTCATCCGTAGATTTCTGCCAGATGTCCCAAATTGTGGAATTTGCGCACCTCATTAATTTGTTTTCGCATCTTTTATTTTCTATCGTCGCTTGGCAACCTGTATTCTTTGGGACATCTGTTATTATAACATCACAGAAATATGTTCGAATGATTTAAGAATTTTTGTGTCCAATAATTGCCAATAATCCTCTCATCAATAGAGACACGAGGTTTTAACAAGATAGTGCGACCAGTCTCATGATTAGACTTAACTCTTGAAGAATGTTTGCAACGAAATGGGTCCCACCTGCGGGATATAGTGTTCAGAAAATAAGAATTTCATGAGGTACAGGTAAATGTTATTGTGTATAGTTTAAATGTAAAGTGAAAATTTCGTTTCAAATTAATCAGCGCAATAATTATTAAAATTTTAAAATCGCCCGTTTCATTGGCTCACCTTATATTTCTCCGAATGCCTAGAATCTCTTAACAGTTATATATTACTTTTTTACAACATTATAATAGTACATTATGCAACGAGCCTATAATGGTAGTAATTAAGTCGCGAGTATGTTTATGAAACGAGCGCAAGCGAGTTTCATAATTTTCATACGAGCGTCTTAATTACCATTATAGTCAAGTTTCATACTACTTTTTATGCTCGACCATATTTCTAACTTGAAATTATTCAGAAGTATATATTTTATTCTTGTGTGACTGAAGAGCGGAACTGACCTTGTGCATAGCTCGTAAATTGTGAGATGTGCGCAGATGCGAAAGTATTGATTTTTTTCCGAGGAACAGATGCCCACATTGACCTTGATACTATCTAGAGAGTAAACCAAATATTAATATTGATATAACATTGAAATTAAATAAGACATTGAAAATCGAGATGACAAATTGAATTTATTTTAATATTATCTACAATTAACGCTAATTATTATAGTAACAGAACATAACCTTCTGCGACAGTATTGGATTTCCAGCCTCCGTGACTTTGCGCTAATTGTCTTTCGATTGCATATCCGAGAATAATCGATACTTGCGGTTTTATAATGGTACAATTTCTCATTCGCTGAACAACTGAATTATAATGAATAGGTGTACTTTAATGAGGTGCATTAAAGGGCTACTACCAGGTGTATAATTACTACATTTCGGCATGGTCGAGTATAAAAATCTTGACAGTCCAGTTTTGAATTGGCACAAACTTGGAATAAAATTCTGATTTCATTTAAGCAGTGAAACATCTGTTCCTGCTGTTTGACCATTTGTGGGGTTATTAGATGTATGCACAAGCTATACACATCTTCCCATTATTCTAAATAAATCTCCTCAAGTTAAGTATCTCGGAATAATAATCGACCAAGATTTACGTTGGGATAAACATGTTCTTTTTCTGGCGCAAAAGATTAGGAAAAATTATTCACTATTTCGACATCCTACGAAATTACTTGACTGTCCATACTTTACGACTGATTTATCTTGCATTAGTACAAGCTATATTACAATACGACATTATAGGATGGGGTAGTGCTTATAGTACCTCCCTCATGCCAATAACTCTGCTACAGAAAAGAATAATAAAAACATGCCTTAATAAACCTCTTGATTATCCTTCAGAGCTGCTGTATTCAGAATTTGAAGTATTTGACTTCCATCAAATTTATAACAATGTATTACTGAATTTCGTACTTAAAAACCGAAACATATTTCATTTATATTCAGATAAATATAAAACCAAAAGATCAGACAACATATGCTTGACAGTTCCTAAATTTACTACAACTGTAACATATAATAACAGTAGCAACTTCGATCCAAGGCTTTATAACATAATAGATACATTCCCAAACATACAATTTGCTAATGCTTCTTATTTTAAAAAAAATCTATTAAAAATTCCTGTTAATAGAGAAAATTTAAAGTTCAATTATTGTGATATGTGTTTTTCTCCTTTTTTCTTTTATTACTTTTTATTCTGTTATTCAATAAAATGTCTTAACATTAACTTATGTGGAATGCCCCCTGAGCCCGAGTATGTAACTTTTTCTAGGGGTGCTAGAGAGTTCTTATATAAAAAATCAATATATGTCTTTGTTCTGGCAATAAAGTATAATCATTATTATTATTATTATTATTATTATTATTATTATTATTATTATTATTAAAATATATCTACATATATGAAAATTACTAAATTTAGCCTAAACGTGGAAAAAAATGTTTGTGTAGTACAGTGTGTCTTTACATTGCCTATAGGGTAGACCGGGATAATTGTAAACACTTTTCACTGATTTCAAATATATTTCAACATTACACAACCCTCAGTAACGGTAAGCGTGACAAAGAAACATTGTGTTATTTTTAGATCTTTCTTTTCCCTGAGAATGGGTTGAAAATAATAACGTTGACTTTTTTTTCATCTTTTAATTGCTAGTTTGCATTTACCCCACCCCTTTACATTTACACCTTTAAGAGGGGGTAATTGTAAACACCAATTTTCGCACGGGCTATCAGACACTGGACATTTTTTGTTCTGCAAATCTAGTCTTTCAGGTAAAGCACCCTGTAAAGCAGATTTGAATAATTTCAAGGGAAAAATTCTTCCGGGCCCGGGTATAGAACCCGGGACCTCTGGTTGAACGCACCAGCGCTCTGCCAACTGAGCTACCCGGGAACTCCACTCGACACCGTCTCAAGTTTTCCCTTTATATCCACACAACTCGCGTGGGCTGACGAAACGCCAGAGACCCACATCGAGTGCACACAATCTCTGTGTGACTTGGAATTGTTGTTTTCTGTTAACGTACACAGTGACGTATATATTATGCAAATTTAGTCTTTCAGGTAAAGCTCCCTGTAAAGCAGATTTGAATAATTTCAAGGGAAAAATTGTTCTGGGGCCGGGTAGCGAACCCGGGACCTCTGGTTGAACGTACCAGCGCTCTGCCAACTGAGCTACCCGGGAACTCCACCCGACACCTTTTCCCTTTATATCCACACAACTCGCGTGGGCTGACGAAACGCCAGAGATCCACATCGAGTGCACACAGTCTCTGTGTGACTTGGACAAGGGAAAAAAATTTTTGTTCTGTTTCAGAAGAAAGAGCTGTACTCCTTCCAACTCCAATTTTGGTCACTGGTACATTTCGTCCTTTTAACCTATGATATATGACGATATAGGAACTCAGTACCTCTCCTGAGCTTCACGATACCTGTAGTTACTATTTTTCACATCTGTGACAATCATCTCTAAATCCTCTACAGTATAGTTAGGTGGGGGTCTCTTTGATTACCGAAAAGTACGAAATGTAACCATAGTAAAACATGTTTACAATTACCCCCAAGCAATTAAAACTATGGGGCAAATGTAAACACGTCATAATTTAATGAACTGAGATTATGGGAGATCTCAAAACCATTGTAATAAATGTTGACTACTATACATTACTCATAAAAACAACTTATTCTTAAAAAATAGCACCGTACGTTTACTTACAATGCCAAAAATGAAGGCGAAGCAAAATTCTTTCTCAACTTTTTTTTTGTCGACTCTTATAAAACATTCGTTTACAACTAAGCAGTTACTCCTATTTGGCACCAAACTGCTTCGTAGGTTAGCCAACATGTTAACTTAAATATTCCCCCGAATTAAAATTTTTAGATTGACAGTTTTGTATTTCTCAGGGCATTTGTTTACAATTGCCCCCTGTTTACAATTACCCTCTTCTACCCTAAAGTCCACACCTGTGGAGTAACGGTCAGCGCGTCTGGTCGCGAAACCAGGTGGCCCGGGTTCGAATCCCGGTCGGGGCAAGTTACCTGGTTGAGGTTTTTTCCGGGGTTTTCTCACAACCCAATACGAGCAAATGCTTGGTAACTTTCGGTGCTGGACCCCGGACTCATTTCACCGGCATTATCACCTTCATATCATTCAGACGCTAAATAACCTAGATGTTGATAAAGCGTCGTAAAATAACCCAATAAGATAAAATCTACTCTAAACGTATTTTACAGTTATCCGACAAAATCAGTTATCCGGCACTGGCTTTTGTCCCACAGTTGCCGGATGCGAGGAATTCTAGTGTAGTGGTTACAGCGTCGATATTATGTATTTCTGAAATGAAATAAGATGTAAGTAATGTTAAACTTGGTTTTTGAATCGTCTGTACCATGCCGACGAAGCGTTAATGCAATCGAAACAGTTTTAGAGAGACAGGCTGGACAACAGAAAAAAACATACGCACATTGAAATGCGGTACCTGCATTTTCCATATCTATTACGCACTTAACAATTGAAGCCTTCAAACAGTTGAGGCTTTCAGTTTACAGAAAATTAAATTAATATCCGTTGCAAAAACCGTGTGGGCGAGTCCGTGTTCCGGGCAGGAATTTCATTAGCTGCGCATGTCTCTGTGTGATTCCATGTGATATGTTGAAAACATTGTGCCGTCCGTATATGCCCGCTGCTTCCCTCTGGACGCTCCTTTGATAAAAAAAAAGTGAAGAGCGACCTTACATAATGCGTCCCCTAGATTCCATCTTGTCCCTTGGCTACAAGTATGTGATGAGGACGCGTTATTAAACTTGACCACGTCGCGATGATTCAGAATTTCAGTGTTTGGAAATCTTTGTCGTTTCGTACATTTTCTTGGTGTCCCATTGGCTTTAGGTAAACCAGGGTTATTTTGACATGGCTTTAATAGTTTCTTAAGTTCAGTTTTTGTAACTTTCGTTGATATAATGCAAAATATGTTTACTCACACCAAGGTCCTTAAGCTATGTGTTTTCAACAGATGGAACAGTTTTGTTATGTGAGGTTTGTGAAAAGAGTTAATCAAGAAAAAAAAAATTTTTTTATAAGTCAACATGTGTCACCTACGAAGTAAACATGTGAGATATGTTGATATAAATTTATTGCTAAAACTAGCCGTACCCGTGCGCTCCGCTGCACCCGTTAGAAATAAATATAAAGTAATTACAAATTAAAATAGGACATTTGATCCAGGGAACATTCGTATTTGATAGAAGGATAAATCGTTTAATATGTCATTTAATTTAAATTGTATTTAAAAAAAATTAAAATGCGATCATTTCGGTCCAGAGACACTCATTTGGTGCAATGAAAATTCCTTTAACATGTTTCTTAATTGTTATTACATGCAACCATAGTTTAATGAAGATTGACATCATTTAGTTTTATTTTGTGTACTTTATATTACTTGCTATATGTTTCCATTGAATTATGGTAAAAACTTAATTTTAACCCTTGTTTTCTACATTTTCAGTAAACGGCGCTTGGCCCACTATGGTTCTGAACCCTTCATATAACTTAAATAGTGATACAGCACATATAGTGATATGTAATTATATTTCTTTCTTTCGAAAATGTAAGAATTCACGATCTCCTATGTACCATTGCCATTGAATGAATAAATGTGTTTTTTCTTCCTACTCAAAAAATTTATATTTTGCACATAGGAGTTATTGCAGGAACAACAACGCTATAATCTGAGGCGGCGGTGAAAATGTATTGTATTGTATTATTTTAAAAGTCTTCTATATCCTTTAACTGATATTACTTCATACAAACACAGGAACATTCTCTGTAGGCTATGTTTAATAGCTTTCGTTTGTTGTTGTCCAAGGCCCCTTATAGACGAAGTCATTTGTTTTCTATTTCATTACAGCGCTTTAGATGGCGTTATATAAATTTTAAAACTCATTTATCTCATTAAATATCAGTCCTATCAAAATTTTTCAAGGAATAAAACTTATCGGAGATAATTAAAAAAAAGTTTTGTTATGTAACATTTTTCACGAAAATTAATAATAAGGAAGATATTTCGATTTATTTAATTCAAGCCCACTTATAACCCCCTTTAAACAAAGTATTTTGAATGCCATATAGCCTAAAATCTAAATTAGAAGGAACTTAATTTATATTCCAATTTTCATATAAATCGGTTCAGCCATTATCGCGTGAAAAGGTAACAAACATCCAGACAGACAGACAAACAAAAATTTCAAAAAAGCAATTTTCGGATTCAGGATGGTTAATTATACATGTTAACGCCAATTATTTTTGGAAAATTGAAAATTACCAGAAAAATTTTGGCTACAGATTTATTATTAGTATAGATATGTTTTGCCTTTTTATAATGCCTTTTTCAAAGACTATTGTGCTTTTGTTTACGCTTTTATTGCCTTTTTTTGCTTGCCTATTTTAACTGCTACAAATACTTAAACATTCCGGCTCTAAATAAGGATCTCATGACCATTTGTTACCCACACTACAGACCCATCCATGGATTGTACGACACGCAGAGAATTCAGTTCTTTCCTTTGTAGGAGCGAAAATTACATTTGCAAATAGAAGAAAGACTTTTCTTGATCTTCTGTGTTGTTTTTAATCTTCGTCACTTACAATCTACTGTGACGAATAAAGTGCGAAAGGTTAACCCTCTCCCCTAATAATAATAATAATAATAGTAATAATAATAATAATAATAATAATAATAATAATAATAATAATAATACAAGCCACCGGCGTAGCTCAGTCGGCTGAGACGCTTGCCTGCCGATCCGGAGTTGCGCTCGGGCATGGGTTCGATTCCTGTCTTGGGCTGTTACCTGATTGAGTTTTTTCCGAGGTTTTCTCCAACTGTAAGGCGAATGTCAGGTAATCTATGGCGAATCCTCGGCCTCATCTCGCCAAATACCATCTCGCTATCAACCAATCCCATCGACGCTAAATAACCTCATAGTTGATACAGCGTCGTTAAATAGCCAAGTAAAACAAATAATATATCGTTCTCGTTATTGTAAAATACTAAAATATTTGGTTATTTATGTTTTTGGGAATGTACAGTAGTAGCAAAAAAAAAAAAAACGGACCGACCCTTGTAGCTGATTTCAAAGCCTTGTTCACTCCAGAGCGCGTTAGAGTGGTAACTAAGACTTTCGTGGTTCGAATCCTGCCTAGGAAGGAAACTTTTTTTTTTGTTCCTTATTCAAATTTATTCCCAATATTTTTCGATACCTGGTAAAATTCATGTTCTGGGAATAATAAGTTAATTAAGTACTAAAATATCGCTCCAATCGAAAAGTATTGGGAATAAATTTCAAGGAACAAAAAAAAGTTTCCTTTCCAGACAGGATTCGAACCACAAAAGTCTAGTTGTCAGTCTATCGTGCTCTGGAGTGAACAAGGCTCTGAAATCAGCTACAAAGTTCGGTCCGGTTTTTTTTTTTTGCCACTACTGTACAAAAATGAAATATCTAGAATAATAACAATTGAAATCAAAATATTACAAGCGAAAGGAGTGCATTTGAAATGACTGCTGGGTGGAAACGAACCGTGCCCTTCTGAGGCCTAATTTATAACTTTGTCGTAAATGTGTGTGAACTTGATGATCAAACATCAGCAATAGAGTTGCGAGTGATTGCAGAATTTTATTTAAATTAGCACTTTCTTTCCTTTCGCGTTTGTTTTTCTTTCGTTACCAATAGCGACCGTTCTTTCTCTTCTTTGCACGTAATTCCGTGTGTTATTTACCTTCGTTATGATTCAGTTTCCCTTCAACAAATAAGCGAAAAATAAAACGATCGACATTATCACAGGCAGCTCGGACCGCTCTGTAAACACGAAACTCTGTTGACTGGTTTGAACATCACCGTGTAGTCCACAGCCTGGGATGGAAACCAAACACTGGGGTAGATTGAGCATTGCGTCACTATCAGCAGCATCCCATTCGCTCCAGACTGACAAGTGGGGACGTCTGGCGGTCGGCTCGAGCACTACTGTTCTCCCTTCGACACTTGAACAATGTCGTACGAGGGACGTCTTATGTCAGGCATCGACAGCATTTCACACCCCATATTTCAACACTTTAGCCATGCCGATTTTTCAGATGTACTTCCTGTGAATGTTTAATATAGTGATAGTTCTACAGGGACATCATTTTATTTTTACTAACATTTCTAATATTAACCTGTCTATACCTTTAGAGAACCGGAAACACCGCTTGCTCCCCCCTCCAAGACTGGAGTTCGATGATACTGGCGTAAAATACAAATCACTCTACTAGGTATAGGAAGGAAGAAAAGTAGTTCATCCATTTACGTAAACTAGGAAATATCGCGATTTTGAGTTTGATAATTTTCATTAGGTTTTTCTTTAATGAAAGTACAGTACTGTATTAAGAATAAGTGTTTTTACCCACGAAGTGAGTTATCCATGCGAACGTATTCATTATGCGGTGTATATTATACTGTCTACAGCACATTAGCGTACAATATAGAGAAAGAAGTTAAATTGAAAAATAATCATAATATGAATATTTAAACACAATTCTGAAAATGGTGGCCGTTCATTTCGATACAGGCTTCAGTTCTTTTGTGCATATTATCGCACTATAGACTATTGCATCTAATTCCAATTGCCAGTTTCGTCCTTCGTACTAGTAACTCATGTTGAAATAATTCTATACCTACTCTACGTACTGTTAATTCAATCTTCACTTCTGCCCGACCCGAAAATATAAAATTACTCAGACATGCTATCTACTGTCCAAGTGGTTATGCCGCAGGATTGTAGAAAGGGAGGAAATCACGTGACAGTTAATTACTTAACGAGGCCCTTTTATTTAAGTTAAATTAAACAGCTGTATAATATTACGTAAACGCCAAATTCCTAAGAGAAATTAATGTTTTCAGAAAAGAGCTAAGACAGCCCAGCTTTTACAGAGGGGCGAGCAGAAGCAGGTGGGAGAAATCGGGATGTGATGTAGGCAAACGGACAGTAGCTGTGCGAAAATATGATTCAATATTGAAAGCTCTTTCGTCACTGGAAAACGCGAACATATTTCTGGAACGTACTATACTCAGTAACTCAGTAGTGCTTACTATCTGCGGTCTTGGTTCTGTGTGGAGTTGGAACTTCCTTAGTAGAAGGGGTGGGAGTGAAGTACATTCAAAAACTCAGGTACAATAAAAATTGAACCACACATAACCAAGACCGCAGATAGTAAGCAGTACTGAGTTACTGAGTATAGTACGTTCCAGAAATATGTTCGCGTTTTCCAGTGACGAAAGAGCTTTCAATATTGAATCATATTTTCGCACAGGTACTGTCCATTTGCCTACGTCGCATCCCGATTTCCCCCACCTACTTCTGCTCGCCCCTCTGTAAAAGCTGGGCTGTCTTAGCTCTTTTCTGAAAACATTAATTTCTCTTAGGAATTGGACGTTTACGTAATATTATACAGCTGTTTAATTTAACTTAAATAAAAGGGCCTCGTTAAGTAATTAACTGTCACGTGATTTCCTCCCTATCTACAATCCTGCGGCATAACCACTTGGACGGACAGTAGATAGCATGTCTGAGTAATTTTATATTTTCGGGTCGGGCAGAAGTGAAGATTGAATTCACAGTACGTAGAGTAGGTATAGAATTATTTCAACATGAGTTACTAGTACGAAGGACGAAACTGGCAATTGGAATTAGATGCAATAGTCTGTAGTGCGATAATATGCACAAAAGAACTGAAGCCTGTATCGAAATGAACGGCCACCATTTTCAAAATTGTGTTTAAATATTCATATTATGATTATTTTTCAATTTAACTTCATTTTCTATATTGTACGCTAATGTGCTGTAGACAGTATAATATACACCGCATAATGAATACGTTCGCATGGATAACTCACTTCGTGGGTAAAAACACTTATTCTTAATACAGTACTGTACTTTGATTAAAGAAAACTTACTTACTTACAAATGGCTTTTAAGGAACCCGAAGGTTCATTGCCGCCCTCACATAAGCCCGCCAACGGTCCCTATCCTGTGCAAGATTAATCCAGTCTCTATCATCATACCCCACCTCCCTCAAATCCATTTTAATATTATCCTCCCATCTACGTCTCGGCCTCCCTAAAGGTCTTTTTCCCTCCGGCCTCCCAACTAACACTCTATATGCATTTCTGGATTCGCCCATACGTGCTACATGCCCTGCCCATCTCAAACGTCTGGATTTAATGTTCCTAATTATGTCAGGTGAAGAATACAATGCGTGCAGTTCTATGTTGTGTAACTTTCTCCATTCTCCTGTAACTTCATCCCGCTTAGCCCCAAATATTTTTCTAAGCACCTTATTCTCAAACACCCTGAACCTATGTTCCTCTCTCAGAGTGAGAGTCCAAGTTTCACAACCATACAGAAGAACCGGTAATATAACTGTTTTATAAATTCTAACTTTCAGATTTTTGGACAGCAGACTGGATGATAAGAGCTTCTCAACCGAATAATAACACGCATTTCCCATATTTATTCTGCGTTTAATTTCCTCCCGAGTGTCATTTATATTTGTTACTGTTGCTCCAAGATATTTGAATTTTTCCACCTCTTCGAAGGCTAAATCTCCAATTTTTATATTTCCATTTCGTACAATATTCTGGTCACGAGACATAATCATATACTTTGTCCTTTCGGGATTTACTTCCAAACCGATCGCTCTACTTGCTTCAAGTAAAATTTCCGCGTTTTCCCTAATCGTTTGTGTATTTTCTCCTAACATATTCACGTCATCCGCATAGACAAGAAGCTGATGTAACCCGTTCAATTTGATTAAAGAAAAACCTAATGAAAATTATCAAACTCAAAATGGCGATATTTCCTAGTTTACGTAAATGGATGAACTACTTTTCTTCCATTCTATACCTAGTAGAGTGATTTGTTTTTTACGCCAGTATCATCGAACTCCAGTCTTGGAGGGGGGAGCAAGCGGTGTTTCCGGTTCTCTAAAGGTATAGACAGGTTAATATTTAAAATGTTAGTAAAAATAAAATGATGTCCCTGTATTTGCTGCTTGTTTTATCTTAACAAAAATTGTCCTGGTCCGCTCCTGCATTGGAACAGAGCATCTGTTTTGTATCGGCATGTCTTTACCCGCTTGAGCTGTACTGTGTACTTGTAAACTTCCCATCCAGCAACGTTGTCAAACGTGTAATATTGTAAACTTTAATAATTACTTTTAGGAAAAAAATTATAAGAAATTTTTTTCTTCCTTATGACATGAATAATCATCAGTTAAAATAATAACACTTATACCTCTTACACCCTGTATCTTGCTATCAAGAGTTTTATATTTGTTAAAGAAATTAAGGACTTGCGTTTCTCAAAATTATTTAAAATGTGCCTACTTTTCTTTCTTTCAGTCGATAATCCGATATGCCCTAATTTTCTGGGGAAATGGAACCAAAATTAGAAGCGTCTTGATTTTACAAAAGAAAGCCATTAGGATTTTATGTAAATCGAACTATCTGGAACATTGTCGACCACTAGAGATGGGTAAAAAATAACACAACAGTTATTTTGGAACTGTTCCGGTCTCGGAACTGTTGCAAAAATGAACAGTAGGTCGGAACCTCCTGTTCCGAAATAACAGTGTTCCGACTCCGAGCTGCTCACTTGCCAACTGTTGCGGGCTCGCAGTACCGCGTGGCACAAGGTATGTTCCGACTCCCTCGGAACTGTTGCAAAAATGAACAGTAGGTCGGAACCTCCTGTTCCGAAATAACAGTGTTCCGACTCCGAGCTGCTCACTTGCCCAGCTGTTGCGGGCTCGCAGTACCGCGTTGCACAAGGTATGTTCCGACTCCGAGATAACAGTCGGAACGTCGGAGCTTGTTCCGATGAACCAACGACAGCTGCAGTTACACTGTACTTGAAACTCTCACGTGGTTGGAGGGGGGCGCATGGAAATTGAAATCCTTGCGGTGGCGCGAACTTTAATATCAACATTTGTAAGACTGGCCAATCATCTGTAATGTTATAGTAAGTATTTAATAATCTGTAATATTCATTCCCGCTTTATGGTTTATTTCACCATTAGTTGACTAATTCTGTTTTATAAACATTCTACAAAGTCATAAAGTACGCATACTATTATTAATTCATTGATCAGCTGATTCTATACAAAGGTTAAAGTCGTAAATGGTAATGAGTGGTTTAGTTACAATGTCTGTATGTCGTTTGTTGAGGTTAAGTCTGACAAGCACAAGTTTTTGTGCTATCTTCTCTGTTATCAAAGAACGACAAACATGTTGTAGCATTATTTGTTGGAAACTACCCATATAAGTACTGATTTGGAGAGCGAGGTTTAATGCGAAGTTTAAATTACACTTTGGTAAAGATGCGATTCCAACATTTTACTAACCCATTGCGGGGTTACCAGGTTTCAGTACTGCCAATATATATCTTTTTTATTTATGAAATTGTAATATTTATTATTATTATTATTATTATTATTATTATTATTATTATTATTATTATTATTATTATAACTGTGCATTAAGAAAAGTAAAAATAAAAATTAATGATTTGTTTTTTTTTATTATGTAATAGAGAACAGAAATTACATACCATATGTTTTAAATGTTATGTTATTTTTTTTTTTAGTTGGCTACCATGTCTTTATAACTTTATGTACGAAAACAAAGTGTTGTATTCTGTCCTTGTAGTGAACAGCTGTGTAATTACTAACATTAAGCTTTTGAGTTCTGTCCGCATGCACAGCAATTTTCCAAAATCGATTCGAATGTGCATTGCAGTGCCATCTATAGATAAGAATGTGTACTATGTCATGCCTATGAGTGCTCCAGTGTGAGCTGCATGGTGTTATTTGTCTATGGTGAAGAGGGAGGGTACTGTACCGTTCGTTTGAACGACTCAACGACTCCGACTCATCACCACTGGTGACTGTTATTTCGGAACTGTTATTTGGAACATAGTATTTTTTCGGAACCGGAACCGTCGGAACTGTTCCGGGAAAAGAACAACTTCGCCCATCACTATCGACCACTTTTCAGACAATCACGGATTTTAACAATCATAAATTTGTATATATATGATCTATAGTCCCGAGAGCTGTTATTTCCGGCGTGACTCCGCCTCTTTGCTTACGTCTTAGAAAGTAAAGGATCTATGAAGTCTAGGTAGGTAGTATCGTTCGCCATTTTTGTTCTCACATTGCCGAGCTACCATACGAGGAATCTATTTGCCGCACCGTTAAACATTATCATGTCGTAGCTCCTATGATAATAAATCAAACGGAATATAATTCAGCAAATAATTGAGCGGCAAATAAAGTCTTCGTGTGTTTTCTGCGAACGCCAAAAAAAGAGCTAAAATGGCGGGCGATTATATTAAGTATTTATCGAGCCTTAAGAAATGAATCAACGAATCACAAGACGCATACGTTTAAATGTAGGCGACCTGTAACGCGATTGGCTGCCGGAAATTAGAGCGACGGGTTATAGTACTTTACACTCAACAAAATATCGACAATTACTCATTAGTGGCCAATATACATGATCATGAAATTAGAAATAGTGAACAAATTAATATTCCATATTGTAGATTTACACAAGAGCAACACAAACTTTTTAATTATGGGGATGAAATTATATAATAAGCTCCCAAGTCAATATTATAAATTACCAATCAATAGCTTCAAAACTAGATTTTAGAATTGGTTATTAAATAATCCTTTTTATTCTGTTGCTGAGTTTTTCAACACAAATTTGTATGAAATTGTATTTTAATAAATAAGTTTAATTGCAATTTAGTTAGTTTTCTTTAATTTAAAAGTTTGAAATTATTTCATGTTTTCATTGTATTATTTAAATTTTACTGTTTCTTTTATTAGTGTTTTTTTAAATGTATATTATGTTTTTCAGTGTATTCTGACGAAGCCTAAAACGGTATGTCTAATGGCCAAATAAATTGAGTTGAATTGAATTGTATACATTTAGTAATACATAATTATTTAAAAATAACATCATAATCCGAGTGGTGGCGATAGTCGAAGGCTTTGTACCGGGAGGCGTTCAATTTAAAGTTTGAGTTACGAAAAGTTTCCATATTTCTATCGACCATTTTTGCACGTGCCGCTTAAAGCATGGATAGTTATGTCGATGTTTTTGCGTCTCTGTATTCCGAGTCGAATGACAGTTGAAGCGCCGATAAAAATCAGCATAAAGTTTTGAAGGTCTCTCCGTAATTCAACCGTGCTCGGTTGTGATATGCGAGCTAGTAATATAAAGCTAGGCCAACGCACGCGCATTACTGTTGCATGATACGTCATTTCAACGGGGATGGGTATATCTATATCTGTGCAGTCCGCATAAACCCTCGGGGATATATTCCCGATAGGAGACAGATCTATTGAATGCTTTGCACACAACCCATGAAGCTACCAGACGTCCATTTATGTACATAGCATGTGGAGGTGTACTCTTCAAGCAGAGTGAAATCGTTTTCAATCGAAAACTTACAGAATATATTCAATGCCTCGAACAAGTGCAAAATTTCAATTATCTGGGTTGTGAAATATCTTATCAAAATGAAAAAGATGTGAACAAGAAAATTACCAAATTTACACAAATTCTAGGAATAATAAACAATACATTAAAAGCTAAATTAGTACAAAAATCTACAAGAATAAAAATATATAATACACTAGCATTGCCCTCCCTTTTATACGGAAGCGAGATTTTGACATTAAAGAAAAAATACATGAACAGAATCAAAGCAACGGAAATGAAATTTTTCAGGAGGACAATACACTTTTAGACCGAAAAAGGAATGAAGAAATTTTAGAACAATTAGAAGTAGAGTCAGTAGAAGAAAAAAATCAGCAGATACAAATTCAATTGGCTAGATCATGTAAGAAGAATGGAGAATTCAAGAATCCCAAAAATTATGATGCAATATAAACCTAGAGGACATCGTCGACCAGGAAGACCTTTAAGAAGACTGCTAGATGGGGCCGAAACAGGTCTAGAGAGGCCTAATTCGTGAAGGATGATGATGATGATGATGATGATGATGATGATGATGATGATGATGATGTGTTATTCAGTCGCTTCTCCCGAACAAGCAGATTTGTATAAATAATAAATCTGCTCCAAATTCTTTAGGAACGAAGATGCTTTAGCATTGAAATATTTGTTTTAAAATTTACAAAGATGAAATTAACGTAATATGCAGTAGATTGACTATTAATAAGATTTTTTGTATTCGACAGATATTGGAGAAAAAATTGGAGTATAAGTACATCAGTTATTCACAGATTTCAAAAAGGCATATGATTCTGTTAAGAGAGAAGTTTATAGTAATATTCTTATTGAATTTAGTATTCCGAAGAAACTAGTTCGATCAATTAAAATGTGTGTTAAGTGAAACGTACAGCAGAGTTCGTATAGGTCAGTTTCTGTCAGATGCTTTTCCAATTCACTGCGGGCTAAAGCAAGGAGATACACTACCACTTTTACTTTTTAACTTCGCTCTAGAATATGCCATTAGGAAAGTCCAGGAAAACAGAGAGGGTTTGGAATTGAACGGGTTACATCAGCTGCTTGTCTATGCGGATGACGTGAATAGGCCTATGTTAGTAGAAAATCCACAAACTTTTGGGTAAAGCGCTGGAATTTTACTTGAAGCAAATAAAGAGAGAGGTTTGGAAGTAAATCCCGAAAAAACAAAGTATATGATTATGTCACGTGACCAGAACATAGTACGAAATGAAAATATAAAAATTGGATATTTATCTTTTGAAGAGGTGGAAAAATTCAAATACGTTGGAGTCACAAGTACAAATATAAATGACACTCGAGAGGAAATTAAACGCAGAATAAATGTGGCAAATGCAATTTATACACAGTTATATTACCGGCTGTTCTGTATGGCTGTGAAACTTGGACTCTCACTTTGAGAGAGAAACAGAGGTTAAGTGTGTTCGAGAATAAGGTTTTTAGGAAAATATTTGGGTCTAAGAGTGAAGAATGGAGAAATTTACACAACGCAGAACTGCATGCATTGCATTCTTCACCCAACATAATTACTTACTTACTTAGTTACTTACTTACTGGCATTTAAGCAACCCGGAGGTTCATTGCCGTCCTCACATAAGCCCGTCATTGGTCCCTATCCTATGCAAGATTAATCCAGTGTCTATCATCGTATCCCACCTCCCTCGAATCCATTTTAATATTATCCTCCCATCTACGTGTCGGCCTCACCAAAGATCTTTTTCCTTCCTGCCTCCCAGCTAACACTCTATATGTATTTCTTGATTCGTCCATACGTGCTATATACCCTGCCCATCTCAAACGTCTGGATTTAATGTTCCTAATTACGTCAGGTGAAGAACACAATGCGTGCAGTTCTGTGTTGTGTAACTTTCTCCATTCTCCTGTAACTTCATCCCTCTTAGCTCCAAATATTTTCCTAAGAACCTTATTCTCAAGGACTCTCAATCTCTGTTCCTGTCTCAAAATGAGAGTCCAAGTTTCACAACCATACAGAAGAACCGGTAATATAACTGTTTTATACATTTTAACTCTCAGATATTTTGACAGCAGGATAGATGACAAAAGCTTCTCAACCGAATAATAACAGGCATTTTACATATGTATTCTGCGTTTAATTTCCTCCCGGGTGTCATTTATATTTGTTACTGTTGCTCCAAGAAATTTGAATTTTTTCACCTCTTCGAAAGATAAATCTCCAAATTTTATATTTCCCTTTTGTAGAATACTCTGGTCACGAGACATAACCATAACATCGTTTTTTTCGGGATTTACTTCCAAACCTATCGCTTTACTTGCTTCAAGTAAAATTTCCGTGTTTTTCCTAATTGTTTTAGGATTTTCTCCTAACATATTAACGTCACCCAATATAATTAGGAACATTAAATTCGAGCGTTTGTGTTGCGCATGGACTCTAACACGTATTGGTGAGTCTAGAAATGCATATAGTGTTAGTTTTAAGGCCGGAGGGAAAAAGACTTTTGGGGTGGCCGATGCGTAGATGGGAGGATAATATAAAAATGGATTTGAGGGAGGTGGGATATGATGATAGAGAATGGATTAATCTTGCTCAGGATAGGGTCCGATGGCGACAGTGAATCTCCGGGTTCCTTAAAAGCCATACGTAAAAGCGGCTACACACGACCCAATCTGCAGGGTCCGATTTGCAGGGCGGTTGGGTCGGACGAATTGGTTCTGCTCTCCACACGACCCAACTTGCAGTAGGCTGATCCGCTCCGTTGTGAAAAGATATATCATGGCTCGTTCACTTTCCAAGTTTCAAAAAGTTGGAATTGCATTGAGTTTGTTGTTACAGAACGATAAACAGATACTATATGAAAACAATTTTTTCCGATTAAAAAAATATTTAGGCATATATATATATATATATTTTTTTTTGTTTTTCAAGACTGTGCAGTGATGAAGCGTTTCCCTCGTAACTTAAAAACTTGTTAACTTTTCATGTTCTCTCTTTTTTTATTTTATTGCTGAAACTCATGTTTACAATATCATGCTCTTTCAACTACAGTCCTTAATAAACAATAGTTTTTTTATTTTGTGTAATAGAAAACACTGATGTTTGACTACCTTTTAAAATGAATTTATTTTTTATCAGACAACCTATTAACCGTAGAGAAGTGATATTGCATCATATTGTAGATATGACATGCATAAATACACACAACAAAAATTCCTTCACAGAATGTTGGATAGTTTTTGATGGAAGTAAATCCCGAAAAGAAAAAGTATATGATTATGACTCGTGACCAGAATATTGTACGAAATGGAAATATAAATATTGGAAATTTATCTTTTGAAGAGGCGGAAAAATTAAAATACCTGGGAGCAAAAGTAACAAATATAAATGATACTCGGGATGAAATTAAACACAGACTAAATATGCGAAATGCCTGTTATTATTCGGTTGAGAAGCTTTTATCATCCAGTCTGCTGTCAAAAAATCTGAAAGTTAGAATTTATACAAAAGTTATATTACCGGTTGTTCTTTATGGTTGTGAAACGTGGACTCTTACTTTGAGAGAGGAACATAGGTTAAGGGTGTTTGAGAATAAAGTGTTTAGCAAAATATTTGGGGCTAAGAGGGATGAAGTTACAGGAGAATGGAGAATGTTACACAACCGCATGCATTGTATTCTTCACCTGACATAATTAGGAACATTAAATCCAGACGTTTGAGATGGGCAGGGCATGTAGCACGTAGGCTATGGGCGAATCCAGAAATTAACTTAGAAAGCATGTTGTAAATATTCAGATTGTCAATGATAATACAGATAATACAATATAATATTTGTTTTATTCAGTCTTATGACAAATCAATTATTAAAACAATGACTTATATTTCATAACATGTAGTCATTGAGTTTTATACAAATAAGTTACGAACGTTTTCGCCCATTCAGGCATCTTCAGGTTCAGTGTACAATATCTCATTATTAAACTTCAATACTGAATCCAGAAATGCATATAAAGTGTTAGTTGGGAGGCCGGAGAGAAAAAGGCCTTTGGGGAGGCCGAGACGTAGATGGGAAGATAATATTAAAATGGATTTGAGGGAGGTGGGATTTTATGATAGAGACGATTTATCTTGCTCAGGATAGGGACCAATGGCGGGCTTAAGTGAGGGCAGCAATGAACCTCCGGGTTCCTTAAAAGCCAGCAAGTAAGTAAGCAGAAGGACAGTGTTTTATACATATTAATTTTCATTATTGTACAAGATACAGTAATGGAGGAAAAAAAATGTTTAATATTTCCAAAATTTTACTGCTGTAAGCTGTATCTAACCTCTTAAAAATAAGAAAACATTTAAACTCTTCTCATATTTTCGACAAAGCATAGGTGTGCATATTGATAACGTTGATCCTATTGTGTTGGCATGCTGTGCACTACATAATTTGTATTTTTCGAGAAGAATTTCTAAAGCCTGATTACGCATATCTCTGTTCAGATAATTTGCGTTTGAAATGTCCCATAAACAAGGTATATCTTTATACTGTTCAAAAATATCCTTCCAGACTTCTTTTTCCTTTTCCGTCATTTCATCACTGTCACTGCTCTCAGTTCTTCATAAACGCCACTTCTGCAAGCTGCAACTGACAAGAAATCGGCCCGATCGTGCTACACACGACCCAACTTGCAGGGTGTTGGAGTGGGGGAGTCGGCAGATTGGGTGGCTGCCCGAACCAACCACCCGACACGAGGTTTGTTGTCCCTGCAAGCCTACACACCACCCGATCGGCAGGGTCCCTGCAAATCGGACCCTGCAGATTGGGTCGTGTGTAGGTGCTTTAAGTAAGTTGGTGAAACAGGCACTTAAAATCTTGAGACATCTGCTTCTCTAGTTCATGACAGATTAGATCTTTAACGTCTGGCAGCGTCGACAATACAGATGTGCCAGCTATATGATTAGTGCCCCACATTCTACTTTACTGGCTTAATGCTGCTATATTTAAACTGTAAAGCCCTCCAGAAACATTAAACTAGCGTTGCTTTGCTGTGAAAGTATAATCCAGTCCTCAGCTTTTGCCAAGAGACGTAGAAGCTGTGATATTGTAAGGAGAGAGACAGAAATTGCAAGTGCCACACGAATCGTTAGCGCATTCAGCTGTAACTTCGTTTAAAATGAAATCTTAGTTTTGTCTGTTAATAATGTGTGTTTCATTGTAGTTTCTGTGTAACAGTGCAGTTAAGTGTGTATAAGCAGCGACATTGAAACCTGGTAGAAGTTTCTCCCCTGTTTTAATGAATTAATAAAGTTAGAAATGGCGTAGGCATGTGAAGGGGAATCATTAAAGACTTAATTTAATTTTGGAGAGTATAACAGAAATGGAGAAATTGCGGTCCTTGAGACGTTATATATTTCAGGGACAAAATTGTCCTCCCTACGAAGAAATAGAATTTATCAAGGAAGGTTATAAAATAAGATAAATTCAATAGTCATTTTCATTAACTCTCACACTCAAAACCTCTCTACTTATTATTCAAATAAATGTTTTGTTAAATTTCTGCCAATGACTTATCAATATCATAAATTAATATCTTCTGTAGGGTGTTTCCGAGGTGGTGCTACAAACTTTCAGGGGTGATGGCGAAGGGCACATGTATTAATTTGAGATAAGGAACCATTGGCTCCCGAACTTTAATTTCCTTTAAATGTAAATTAGAAAAATATCTTATGATGAGTTGCCAGACCTAACCCGTTGCAAATATTTAATGGAATGTGTTCCACTGTATTTATTTTTATTTTATTTTTTTTGTTTCTTATTTTTATTGTGTAATAATGTAAATCGTGTTCATTTATCACTTAACGCCAATATGTATCCCACTGTGTTTTTTATTATTAATACATTTTTTTGTGTACATTATATTCTATTGTCGGTTTCTGGTTTATCTAATTATGTAAATCCTACTTAATTGTAATCTAATACTAATATGTATACTAATGTGCTTATTTTTATTTTTACTATGTACATTTTTTTATTGAATTATCGTCTTCTGTTTTTATGTGATTCGTATTTGATTCTAAAAACATTAATATGTATTCCACTACATTTATTTTTATTTTACGAGGTAAAGTTTTATGTAACTACCTCTTTTGATCTCATTATGTACCTAAATTGTATCAGTATGTAATTACATAATTCTGATCGAGTTTTATGTTCAACTATGTAAGCAAATTTTAGTCCTGGTTGAGTGTAAGAGAAGGACTTGCGGCCTTAACTCTGCCAGGTTAAATAAAGCCATTATTATTATTATTATTATTATTATTATTATTATTATTATTATTATTATTATTATTATTATTATTCGGAAATGACAGTCGAAAGTTACAAGCAAAAATAGTTGTGTGAAAATGGAATTGTAATTTGGCACCACGTGCCCTCCTTCCCTTAACTTTTGGTACAAAAATGGTATGGGCCGGATGTCTCCTACGTGGGTACTTGTACCGATACAATCTGTGAGCTTGCCTACTGTTCCCATTGGCTCATCCGTATTCGAAAATCAGGTCTGCTTATTCCGATCTCGTGTACTCCATTTCACTAGGACTGATCGACTGGACACTGCAACTTATACACATACACTGCTGTCTACAGACGTGCATATCAGGACCGACCATGTCCGTTACACATTACGCTATCTGCATTGCTTTAGTGTAGTTTCCTGTCCCCATTCCTCAGACAGCGCACTGAATGGAATACTGTAAGTAGACAACGTAAACAACGTCAGATGAGTACAGTATGTGTAAGATGTACAGATAAATACACATAAATAAGGTGTACAGAGGAATAAACCTATTTTATTTCCACAGAACTCTTTTTGCTTGTAACTTTCGACTCGGTCATTTCCGAACCAGGGTTCCTTATCTCAAATTGATACATGTGCCCTTCGTCATCATCCCTGAAAGTTTGTAACACCACCTCGGAAACAGCCTGTATATTACATAGTTTGCATATTTCATTTATGAACATATTCGCCACTCTTTGTGCCATCATCAGATACTTCTAGTTTTCAGTACAGTAACCTCATAGATCTGATATTTTTAACTGTGATGTAATCATATAAAATTATGTAAGATAAAAATATTAAAAACGTGAATATTAAAAGACATAAATTGTAAAAAAAAAAAAAAAACAAACAATCTACGAGCTTTCTCTTACTTGTAAAAGTCAATTTATATTTATAGTTGGAGGTCATGTGTAAGTTTGTTATATGAATCATCATCTTCATGTAATTTATTTGTAAGTGAAAACTCTAGAAGCTGTGTTTGCACATTTGTGGAAAACTTTAGTTTGTGGTTCATATGAAATATGTTGTGTGCATATCAATTTATTGATTATGATAGTTAAATTGGTGATATATATTTAGGAAATTTGTGCGTATGGCTTTGAGTTGTTTAAAATTAAAATATTCATTTACATAATTCAAGATATTTTAATATACCGGATGAGTAAAAAAGTATGGAACAATGCTTCATAATTTTATGAAGCAACTGTTTATACAAAAGTTGTGGGATATCAAAGAAGGAATATTTCGAACATATTTTGAAGTACTAAGCTTTTCATTTATAAAGGGTGTGCCAATGACTCTGTTTTTTTTTTAATGGCACCATTTACTTATTTCTCCATTTTTGGATTCTCCAGGTCTCAATACGTAGAAAATCATTTTTTTTTTTTGCCATTTATAAACTATTCTTTTGTAAAAAATTACCTCTTTTGATGGGAATGTATGTGTATTGAATACAGGGAAATTTTAATGTTTCAGTACATCAATTTCAGGAGGCTTTGGATTAAACAATTGCAGACAAGAGCTAATAGAAACAAGTGAATAAAGCTAATAAAACAATTGAATAACAATGATTAAAAATTCAACAATTTCAAAGACAGAGTTATGTATTTTTGACAGTAAATAGGGGCCATTTTGAGCACCTTTTGTGAACTGAAATCAACACGTGACACAACACAACAATGCTAATTTTGGTTTTAGTGGGTTTTCTTGCTTTAAAATCCATGTATTGCATTACTATTGCAGTTAAATTATAATGGTGCATATCCTACAATATGTCTTTTTTAAATTATAAGTTTTTTTTTTCCGTGGCGCTACAGCCCGTGAAGGGCCTAGACCGACCAGCCGGCTGCTGGTCTCACGCCCATATGCCGAAGCAGAGGTGGACGATCATCCAACCAGAATGGAGGTATCGTGTGGTTAGCACGATGATCCCCCCCAGCCGTTACAGCTGGTATTCGCAACCGGATTTCGCTACCTATCGTAGCTCCCCAAGTGTATCACGATGCTGGGTGGGCACCGGTCACATACACTGGCCGAAATTTCATGAGAAAATTTCTTCCCCCATGAGGACTCGAACCAGCGCGCATTCCCTAACGCGGGTCTTAGGCGGGATCCTTAGACCGCGACGCCACGGCGCGAAATTATAAGTTTAAATAATATTAATATTGCATTATAGTAACACAATCCGTGTTGTGCAGTGCTGCCAATTGTACAATTAAAAATTCTTTGAACGAAATTTGTTACTATTATATTCGTCTCTATTTTCATCCGAGATTGTTACAATGTAAAGTCTGTTCACCTTCCTCGTGTGCAGTTTCACAGTCTTTGGGCGGTGGAGGATCGCTGGAGATGTGGCAACTGCGCAGTATAGAGTGGGGGGGGGGTGGTCAGTTGTTTGTGTACGAAGTATTAAGGCCCGATTGTATAAAACTCCCTGACTAAAGATTAACTTTGATCGAAGATCGAAAAGTGAACCGAGTTCAGACACTTCTATTGTATAAAACTTTTCTGCGATCAAATTACCTTGGTTCAAATGCAATCTAAGTTCACGTGAAAAGGATTTGGCAACATCGCATAAACAGGTGAAATACGTGATGCGCGGACCATGTTATACAGGTTTGTTCAGTGTTGCCAATCCAGCGACTTTAACTCTTTTTCAACAACAATTTCTTTTAACTTTTATATTGCTTAAATAGGGATTTAGTGACCTTTTTAGCACCCCATAGTGACAAAATTTAATCTTTCTTTGTTGATAATGAGAAATCTAGCGACTTTCCAATTACTTTTTGGCGACTTTCCGTATTACACTCTGTTGGAGACACTGGTTTTTTTGTGCAATGTAAATAATGGCGGACAATACGAAGAAAGTTGATTGTTCTCCAAGTTGTTATCATGTTATGGTGTTTGATACTGCTAAACATAATAAAGCTTTATAAAACGACAATTTTCGTTTAGTAATATAGTTAATTGAACATTTATGAATGTACCTATCATATCCGTTAATAATTAATGGTTGTTATAAACATAATATAATTATAGGTTATGTTATTTGATACTGCTGATAGAGCCTTATAAAATATAAGATTGTTTGTGTATTAAGGCAAGAAATTTAAAGAAATATATATAAATGTACCTAACACATCTACTAATATTAATAATGATGTATATTTTATTTGCACAATCTGTCACTCGTATATTTCAAACAGAAAAGAAATAACTGAACTTGGATCATCTAACTTAATCGGAGAAATTTCTTCAGTCAAAGTTGAAGACAAATTAATCTCAGATTATACTTTATACAACACAAAATTCCAAGTTCAACTGGAACAAGGATCAATATAACCTCTGATCTAATATTAAATGGTTTATACAGTCGGCCCTAAGTTTGTTAAATGGGCGTTAAAAGAAGCCATGTAACTGCACACGAATAAGTTGTAGAAATTTCGGTACACCCTGTATATTTAATAGTTTGAGTACTTTCCATTCGCAGTTATAATATATCAATGATATTGTCTTGTTATTCTTCAGTGAAGAGATATTTTTTGTCGAAAAACAGTTTAAAAACGAAGCGCAGTCAACTCGCACCTGGATTAGTTAAGTATGCAGCCCGGCAGATGTTGACGTCACGGGTGTTGCTAATTGCCTAGCGACGGCCTGTTCCAGTTCTGTAATTATTCGGACATAAAGCCTGCACGTAGCTGGATAGTGTGTGCTCCCCTATAAACAGAGGGAGCAAGTCTCATTCCCAACTTGGTCGCAGAGCAGTCGTTTATCTGCAGTGGCGCCGCCCTGGTGTGAGGGCGAGAAGTCAGAGCTGCCGTTTGTTCCCAATTCCCTGAATTGATATTAAACGCAGTGCGTGTGTCGAGACGTCGGCAATCCCAGCTGTACCTCCGTCATTTATTGTTCTCGCTACGCTTCGAGCCAGGGTAGACGTATTTAAGTTTACGATGGATAGAATGCCTACTAGAAGTCGGAGTATTTTATCCGTTTTTACATCATTGCTGCTTTTCCTCTGTGTTGTGGCTTCATTCTTCCGTCAGTAGTTTCCGTAATTGGAAGTGTCGTTAAATATACCTTATCGCTGCTACTAAGAGTACTACCACTACTACTACTACTACTCACAAGTCTAAAATTTTCGCGTGTGAATAAAAGCATAATAATTGGAATGCAAAAACAACAGTTGAAATACTAGGATAACAATGAGAATACTGGACAACAATGGAAACACTGAGACAACAATGGCAATATTGGATCAAAGAAGGAAATATTGAGTTAACAGTGTGAATATTGGTACAATGGGAATACTGAGAAAAGTATTGAGATACTGGACAGCAGTAGCCATACTGGAGCAATATTGGGTCAACAATTGCAATATTAGGTCAACGATGACAATATTGGATCAACAATGGAAATACTGAGACAAGTATTGGGATACTGGACAGCAGTAGCCATATTGGAACAATATTGACAATATTGGGTCAACAATTGCAATATTAGATCAACGATGACAATATTGGATCAACAACGGAAATACCGAGACAACAATGGGAATACTGGGACAAGTATTGGGATACTGGGCAGCAGTAGCCATACTGGAGCAATATTGGATCAACAATTGCAATATTAGGTCAACGATGACAATATTGGATCAACAATGGAAATACTGAGACAACAATGGGAATACTGGGAGGGCAGTGCGATACAATGACAATGGGAATAATACAAGGACGACAATGGAAATAGGACAGCATTGCGAATACAAGGACAGCATTGAAAATCCGAGGAATAGAGTGAGAACCCAAGGACAAGAGTGCGGATAGAGACAAGAATGGGAATACAAGGACAAGTGTGCGGATACAGGGACAAGATGCCAATACAGACAAGAATGGGAATACAAGAACAAGTGTGCGGATACAGGGACAAGATGCCAATACAGACAAGAATGGGAATACAAGAACAAGTGTGCGGATACAGGGACAAGATGCCAATACAGACAAGAATGGGAATACAAGGACAAGTGTGCGGATACAGGGACAAGATGCCAATACAGACAAGAATGGGAATACAAGGACAAGTGTGCGGATACAGGGACAAAATGCCAATACAGACAAGAATGGGAATACAAGGACAAGTGTGCGGATACAGGAACAAGATGCCAATACAGACAAGAATGGGAATACAAGGACAAGTGTGTGGATAAAGGGACAAGATGCCAATACAGACAAGAGTGGGAATAGGCCTACAAGGTGAACAAGAAAATTACGAGAACAAGTGAAAGACGAGAACAATGACAATTTTAAAGAGAACAAGAGAATGTTCAGGAGAATCAAGAGGAAGACGAGATAAACGAAAGAACTGCGAAGATATGAAGGGAAAAGCAAGGAGAACAAAGGGGGATTACATTTTTTATGACTTAATTCTGCAGTTACCCCCCCCCCCCATATCTAATGAAAAATACGTAGCTCTACTTAGAAATAAGAAAATATTATTGGGATCATGATTAACGAACTGATGTGTTGCGAAATTCGTCAAACATGTAATATGAGAGCATATATAATATGTGTAATATTTTTAATTCGCTCCAAGTCAGATACAGTTGTTACTAGTAGACGAATAGAAGGAAAGTTTTATTTCTTACCAATGTTTTGTTCTTGTCGTTACCATGGTAATGCTTTCGTTGAGTTTATCTAACTTTCATTATTGGATCTGGGTTGTAACAAATTCTCAGGACAGGGATTTCACTGGCACATTTCCTTACTCCGTGACTACTATCAGAATTAATTTGTCTATTTTTGAGACACCCTGTATAGGCATTGTATACCTACTTTTATTTGTTCATATTTAAATATGCTATAACAATTGAACTATGACGACCTTCGAAATTCTGCTTTAAAATGTTTGCAAATTAATGTATTTCTTAGCGAAAACGGAAGTAGTTCCTATAATTTTAGTAAATATTATTTCTTGTAGAGTTTCCTATGAATTTTATTATCAAAATTGCAATAATCATACATGCAATATTGAACATTTTGAAACATATTATGTGCAGGCAACTTTTTTTTTTTTTTTAAGAACTAAGCGAATGTATTGATCTGGGAGCCTGATTCCGCTCTTGCGCGTACTCCTGTCGTATCTGTGGTCAGAGCAACGTTCAGCTGGCAGAGAGATTGCATTGTCATCGTGCAGATCGCTGCTGGCTCCCCGTCACAGGACCCACTTGTGATTCCCTTCTGTTTCCAATAACAACCACCCTATCTGCCCCGCACAGCGAAACAAGTGACAAATAAAACTGAAGAGAGACATTTTGTTGCAGTCGTTATCAGCTCGCATTGTTTCGTCAACCGTCGTCTGGCGTTTGCTACCTTTTCTGTCCCTCTCTCGTGACGTAGTAAATCATATTTTCTGTTTTGTGTATTATTAGACTGCATTGAAACAATATTGTCCACGATTGCCAAAGCAGAGCTTGCGGACCTGATTTATATTCTGAGTTCATCCTTCCTATGCCATTCCCGACTAGTTCTATAAATAATGCTTTGAATTCCAATTGGATATAAATGCATATATCAATGAAAAAAAATATAATGCTTTCATTTATTTATATTAACCGATAAAATAACAGTTTTATTGATATTTTATGTTTCAAAATGTCAGATTCATTAAGAAAGCAGCATTTTCTCGTAGGGTAGTGACTAATAGACGTTGATGCACGCTTCTTATACTTTTAACAGTTTTCATCTCCGTTACAAGTCCTTGTTCCTCGTCTTTGGTCTCCGTCTTTGCCTTCTTAATCTTACCTCTTTTGTTCCTGTCTAGCATTATCTCTTGCTCTTTTCTTTGTATTTCCCTTGCGTCCTTCCTTTTCTACACCCTGTGCCTTTTTTCATCTTGTTCGTCTCTTCATCTTGTCCCTCTTTATCTAATAAACCTTCGTCTTGCCTCATCTCTTCATCTGGTCTCTTCACTACATCTTTTCCCTTCTCTGCCATCTTGTCTGTTGTCTTCCATATTGTCTTTTTTATCTTATCTATTATCTTCCATCTTGTCCCTCCTCTTCATTCTTGTCCCTTATCTTCCATCTTGTCCCTTCTCTTCCATCATGTCCCTTCTCTTTCATTTTGTCCCTTCTCTTCCTTCTTGTTCCTTCTCTTTCATCTTGTTCCTTCTCTTCCATATTGTTCCTTCTCTTTCATCTTGTTCCCTACCTTCCATCTTGTTCATTCTCTTCCATCTTGTTCCTTCTCTTCCATCTTGTTCCTTCTCTTCCATCCTGTTCCTTCTCTTCCATCTTGTTCCTTCTCTTCAATCTTCTTCCTTCAATCTTCTTCCTTCTCTTCAATCTTGTTCCTTCTCTTCAATCTTGTTCCTTCTCTTCCATCTTGTTTCTTCTCTTCAATCTTGTTCCTTCTTTCAATCTTGTTCCTTCCCTTCAATCTTGTTCCTTCTCTTCCATCTTGATCATTCTTTTCCATCTTGTTCCTTCTCTTCAATCTTGTTCCTTCTCTTCAATCTTGTTCCTTCTCTTCAATCTTGTTCCTTCCCTTCAATCTTGTTCCCTCCGTTCCATCTCGTTCCTTCCCTTCCATCTTGTTCCTTTTCTTCCATCTTGTCTGTTCTCTTCCATCTTGTTACTTCTCTTCCATCTTGTTCCTTCTCTTCCATCTTGTTCCTTCCCTTCCATCTTGTTCCTTTTCTTCCATCTTGTCTGATCTCTTCAATCTTGTTACTTCTCTTCCATCTTGTTCCTTCTCTTCAATCTTGTTCCTTCTCTTCCATCTTGTTCCTTCTCTTCCATCTTGTTCCTTCTCTTCCATCTTGTTCCTTCTCTTCCATCTTGTTCCTTCTCTTCCATCTTGTTCCTTCTCTTCCATCTTGTTCCTTCTCTTTAATCTAGGTCCTTCTCTTCCATCTTGGTCCTTCTCTTCAATCTTGTTCCTTCTCTTCCATCTTGTTCCTTCTCTTCCATATTGTTCCTTCTGTTCCTTCTCTTTCATCTTGTTCCCTACCTTCCATCTTGTTCCTTCCCTTCAATCTTGTTCCTTCCCTTCCATCTTGTTCCTTCCCTTCCATCTTGTTCCTTCCCTTCCATCATGTTCCTTTTCTTCCATCTTGTTCCTTCTCTTCCATCTTGTTACTTCTCTTCCATCTTGTTCCTTCTCTTCAATCTTGTTCCTTCTCTTCCATCTTGTTCCTTCTCTTCAATCTTGGTCCTTCTCTTCCATCTTGGTCCTTCTCTTCAATCTTGGTCCTTCTCTTCAATCTTGGTCCTTCTCTTCAATCTTGTTCCTTCTCTTTCATCTTGTTCCTGCTCTTCCATCTTATTCCTTCTCTTCAATCTTGTTCCTTCTCTTCCATCTTGTTTCTACTCTTCCATCTTGTTTCTTCTCTTCAATCTTGTTCCTTCTCTTCCATCTTGTTCCTTCTCTTCAATCTTGTTCCTTCTCTTCAATCTTGTTCCTTCTCTTCAATCTTGGTCCTTCTCTTCCATTCATCTTGTTCCTTCTCTTCAATCTTGGTCCTTCTCTTCCATTTTGTTCCTTCTCTTCAATCTTGTTCCTTTTCTTCAATCTTGGTCCTTCTCTTCCATCTTGTTCCTTCTCTTCAATCTTGGTCCTTCTCTTCCATCTTGTTCCTTCTCTTCCATCTTGTCTCTTCTCTTTATCTTGCCCCTTCTCTTCATCTTATCCCTTCTCTTTGTTTCCCCAATCTTTTTCGCTTTCTTGTCTTAATCTTTCTCTTCCTCTTCGTTCTCTCTTTCCTTAATTTCCTTTTTCCCTTCATCTTCTTCCATGTGATCGTTCTCTTTGTCTAGCATTTTTTTTTTTCATTTTGTTTTCATAGCCTCCTTTATCCTCTTCACCTTTGACCTTTTCATATTCTTTCATATCTCTCTTCTCTTTCATTTTTTCGTATCCTTTTCATACTTCTGTTCCCCTTCCTCTTGTATAATGTAGGTGCCGTCTCTTCAGATAATTTCTGCCTATATGCGAGTACAAACATTAGACTTTCTAGAAGAACCCGTTAAGTTCCATATTGCACTAATGCACGTGATGCCAGTCTGCCTGCCCTCTGAACCTCCGAACAAAGTTTGATGCAATCCCAGCACGGGACCTGATCAGCTAGGAAGGTAATGCAATTCAGCCCAAGGTCTGGTTCCTGTCGGGGGTGGGGGTGAAGAGCGGGTTGAATAATTCATCGCACCCCCCTTGCACGACAAACCCGCGTGTGAGTAATTATTGTATTCAAAGTTTATCCCTGTTGGAATTGCAGTTCTCATCGCAGGAACACAAGCCAGAGAGATGGAGCAACTCAGATTTGTCTGGAGGGTGGTTCTAACCCGGAGCAGGGACAACATGTGGGGCTTTAGATATGGCAGCTCTCTATCTCCGCACAAGATCAACAGATTGCGGTCCAGAAGGGGTTGCAGGTCTGGAAATTATCGCTCTCAAGGTCAGAGCTTGTCAGGGGTGGGATTACCATCAGAGATAAGCTTGAATTATGTCGTGCGACTTTGCACAATGCGTCTTCCTTGAATACCGTGCTCCATTATATCCCCAAGTTCATGGGTTCGGAACAGGCGGGGACGATACAGTTTGAAGATGTATAAAATCCTTAGCATGGCAGTCTTCATCCGGGAGGAAAGTTGAGCTGTGAGTTCCGTGTCGTGTATTTATGGCACGTAAATTAGCCCTGTCCCTGATAAAGAGAGCTCAAGGCAGAACCTCTCGATCATTTCTCACCCTCATTGAATACCGATATTGAATAATTTCCGTAGTTAAAAGCTTTGTTAAATAAAAAAAAATACGAAACTATTTTTTTTAATTGGAACGTAAAGTAAATTAAAAAAAATGAATTGTTCGAAATTCAGATTAACTTGCAGCTAACTAACGTGGAACGGTTTTCTGCGTAAACTCGAGAAAATTTGTAATAACATTGCCTCTTATGGGAGTTGAGTCGATTCCATTCGCAATGCATACATAGACTGGAAGTATTAACATTTTTATTGAAGTCTTACTATATATGCCAAAACTGGATAGATGGATGAACGGACGGACGGTTGGATATAGTTGGATGGATGGATGGATGGATGGATGAATATACATGGATGTTTGAATGAATGAATGAATGAATGTTGGATATGGATGGATGCATATATTTGGTTGCATGGATGAATAGATTGATGGCTATACATAGATGTCTGAATGGATGGGTTTATATGAGATATAGATTGATGGATGAATGGATGGATGTATGTCTGTATGGAGAATATAGATGGATGAATGGATGTATGCATGCAGAATGTATCTAGATGGATGAATGGATGTATGCATGCAGAATATAGATAGATGATTGAATGGATGTAGTCTATGCATGCAGAATTTATCTAGATGGATGAATGGATGTATGCATGCAGAATATGTATGTATGTATGTATGTATGTATGTATGTATGTATGTATGTATGTATGTATGTATGTATGTATGTATGTATGTATGCAGAATATAGATGGATGAATGAATGAATACATGCAGAATTTATCTAGATGGATGAATGGATGTATGCATGCAGAATATAGATAGATGATTGAATGGATGTAGTCTATGCATGCAGAATTTATCTAGATGGATGAATGGATGTATGCATGCGGATGCGGATGTATGTATAGAGAATATAGATGGACGAATTGGTGTATGCATGCAGAATATACATAGATGGATGAATAAATGGATGTATGCATGCAGAATATGGATGAATGGATGTATGCATGCGGATGCAGATGAATGTATAGAGAATATAGATGGACGAATTGGTGTATGCATGCAGAATATACATAGATGGATGAATAAATGGATGTATGCATGCAGAATTTATGTAGATGGATGAATGGATGTATGCATGCAGAATATGGATGAATGGATGTATGCATGCAGATGCGGATGTATGTATGGAGAATATAGATGGATGATTGGATGAATCGGTTGATTTAGGTAGTAAATGGATGAACTGATATAGACTGACTCTACAAGCAGTAATATTTAAGAAAGTTATAGGAACTACTTCCCTTTTCGCGAAGAAATACATTAATTTGCAAACATTTTAAAGTAGAATTTCGAAGGTCGTCATAGTTGGATTGCTAATTGGTTGGTACGCTAGCATGTAGGAAAGTAAGTGCATAGGTAGATAGATACGCAGGTACTGTACAAGGTAGATAACTTACATGGAGCGATGGATGGAAGAGTATGCAAAAATACAGTTCATACGTATACATACATGTGCACATAAATAAGTTGTGTATGCGAAATAGATGTGGTATGTATGCACAGACATAAGACCTTTTTTAACTTATAATAGATAGATAAATATTTAAATAGGTACGTGTTGATAGTGTCTGATTGGTTGATTAATTTGTTGATTGGTTGATCCGTTGATTGCCATGTTGATTGATTTATCAATTGTTTGATGAATAGACAACAGAGAGAGTTGCGGTGTATAAGAAATGTAGCCTAAGTGGATTGATTTTTGTTTGTTTGTTTTTTTTTTTTTTTGTAAATTGAATAAATTACTGGTTTTCTGCATGGACAATATAAGTAAAGGGACATCATTTTATTTTTACTTCAACTTTTATTATACCTAAGTTTTTTAATGTACTTCACTCCCACCCCTTCTACTAACGAAGTTCCTCCAAACAGAACCAAGGCCGCAGTACTGAGTTAATGATTATAGTACGTTTCGGAAATATGTCCTCGTTTTCCAGTGACGAAAACTTCCAATATTGAATCATATTTTCGTACAGGTACTGTCGTCCGTTTGCCTAAGTCGCATCCCGATTTCCCCCACCTACTTCTGCTCGCCCCACTGTAAAGGCTAGTGGCTGGGCTACCTTAGCTCTTTTCTGAAAACATTAATTTCTGTTAGGAATTGGACGTCTACGTAATATTATACAACTGTTTAAAGTAACTTAAATAAAAGGACCTCATTAAGTAATTAACTGTCACGTGATTTTCCCCCCCTTTCTACGATCCTGCGACAAAACCACTTGGACGGATAGTAGATAGCATGTCTGGTAATTTTGTCTGTGCGGGTCGGACAGAAGTGAAGATTGAATTTACAATATCATACGTAAGGTACTCTTTTATAGAGTAGGTACTGAATTATTTCAATATGAGATACTAGTACGAAAGACGAAACTGGTAATTGGAATTAGGTAGAATAGTGACTATAGTGCGGTGATATTCACAAAAGAATTTAAACCTGTATCGAAATGAACGGCCACCATTTTCAAAAATGTGTTTAAATATCCATATTATGATTATTTTTCATTTTAACTTCATTCTCTATATCGTACGCTAATGTGCTGTAGACCGTATAATATACACTGCATAATGAATACGTTCGCATGGATAACTCAGTTCGTGAGTAAAAACACTCATTGTTAATACTGTACTGTATTTTTATTGAACAAAACCTAATGAAAATTATCACACTCAAAATCGCGATATTTCCTACTTTACGTAAATGGATGAACTACTTTTCTTCCCTCCTGTACCTAGTAAAGTGATTTATTTGTATTTTACGCTCGTATCATCGAACTCCAATCGTGGAAGGAGGTAGCAAACGGTGTTTCCGGGTCTCAATCATTAATCCAAAGGTATAGTCAGGTTAATATTAAAAATGTTAGTAAAAATAAAATGATGTCCCTGTACAATTCACTCATTTCCTCTTTGTTTCTGTCTCCGCTGTTATAGATATGCTGTTAATTTTGTTTCCTCTACTTCCATGAAGTCTCTCTCTCTCTTTTCGTCACCTTGCTCACCCCCCCCCCCTCTCCCTCTGCCTTCATTACATGTCATTTCATTCTTAATTTTCATCTCTGTGTTGCTGATAAGCTGCTATACACTTCCTCTTCCTCTTTAGTTACTGATACTTGTCAGCGTTGTAAGGGTGTGATGATGGATTGCAAATTGGGGAGCAAAGCCTGGCGTCTCCTCCCTCCCCCCCACACACCGCGTCACCAACGAATTGGAAACACGTACAACACACGGACGCGTGGAAATGTGTGTCAAGCACTGGGGACGTGCAGCAGATTGAGTCTAAAGCAGACGACGCTATGTGACGCTCTGAGAGCTTCATATCATCATAAAATATCGTTATCTCGTATTACTTCTTGTTTTGCATATTAGTCATATAACCGTTGCATGTAAATGATAACAATCCTATAATCATTGTCGTCACATTGATAACCTAGTAGTTGATACAGCATCGTTAAATAACCAACTAAAGAAAAAAGTATTGTCCCATTACAATCATTATCTTGAGATCATAATTATTGACATATTGTGATCATTTTCGTTGCATTTTAATCATGGTTGTCGGATTTATAGGTCTAATCATTATTGACCTATAGTAATTGAAGCGGTGAGATCAGTAACCATTTAAGTCCATTTATACAAGTTTCGAGAAAAATGCAAATTGAGTGTAAAGCGGACGACGCTATGTGACGCTCTGAGTGCTTCATATCATCATAAAATATCATCGTTATCTCGTATTACTTCTTGTTTTGCATACTCGTCATATAACCGTTGCATGTAAATGATAACAATCCTATAATCATTGTCGTCACATTGATAACCTAGTAGTTGATACAGCGTCGTTAAATAACCAACTAAAAAAAAAGTATTGTCCCATTACAATCAATATCTTGAGATCATAATTACTGACATATTGTGATCATTTTCGTTGCATTTTAATCATGGTTGTCGGATTTATAGGTCTAATCATTATTGACCCATAGTAATTGAAGCGGTGAGATCAATAACCATTTAAGTCCATTTATACAAGTTTCGAGAAAAATGCAAATTGAGTGTAAAGCGGACGACGCTATGTGACGCTCTGAGAGCTTCATATCATCATAAAATATCATCGTTATCTCGTATTACTTCTTGTTTTGCATATTAGTCATATAACCGTTGAATGTAAATGATAACAATCCTATAATCATTGTCGTCACATTAATAACCTAGTAGTTGATACAGCGTCGTTAAATAACCAACTAAAAAAAAAAGTATTGTCCCATTACAATCATTATCTTGAGATCATAATTATTGACATATTGTGATCATTTTCGTTGCATTTTAATCATGGTTGTCGGATTTATAGGTCTAATCATTATTGACCCATAGTAATTGAAGCGGTGAGATCAATAACCATTTAAGTCCATTTATACAAGTTTCGAGAAAAATGCAAATTGAGTGTAAAGCGGACGACGCTATGTGACGCTCTGAGAGCTTCATATCATCATAAAATATCATCGTTATCTCGTATTACTTCTTGTTTTGCATATTAGTCATATAACCGTTGCATGTAAATGATAACAATCCTATAATCATTGTCGTCACATTGATAACCTAGTAGTTGATACAGCGTCGTTAAATAACCAACTAAAAAAAATGTATTGTCCCATTACAATCATTATCTTGAGATCATAATTATTGACATATTGTGATCATTTTCGTTGCATTTTAATCATGGTTGTCGGATTTATAGGTCTAATCATTATTGACCCATAGTAATTGAAGCGGTGAGATCAGTAACCATTTAAGTCCATTTATACAAGTTTCGAGAAAAATGCAAATTGAGTCTAAAGCGGACGACGCTATGTGACGCTCTGAGAGCTTCATATCATCATAAAATATCATCGTTATCTCGTATTACTTCTTGTTTTGCATATTCGTCATATAACCGTTGCATGTAAATGATAACAATCCTATAATCATTGTCGTCACATTAATAACCTAGTAGTTGATACAGCGTCGTTAAATAACCAACTAAAAAAAAAAGTATTGTCCCATTACAATCATTATCTTGAGATCATAATTATTGACATATTGTGATCATTTTAGTTGCATTTTAATCATGGTTGTCGGATTTATAGGTCTAATCATTATTGACCCATAGTAATTGAAGCGGTGAGATCAGTAACCATTTAAGTCCATTTATACAAGTTTCGAAAAAAATGCAAATTGAGTGTAAAGCGGACGACGCTATGTGACGCTCTGAGAGCTTCATATCATCATAAAATATCATCGTTATCTCGTATTACTTCTTGTTTTGCATATTCGTCATATAACCGTTGCATGTAAATGATAACAATCCTATAATCATTGTCGTCACATTAATAACCTAGTAGTTGATACAGCGTCGTTAAATAACCAACTAAAAACAAAGTATTGTCCCATTACAATCATTATCTTGAGATCATAATTATTGACATATTGTGATCATTTTCGTTGCATTTTAATCATGGTTGTCGGATTTATAGGTCTAATCATTATTGACCCATAGTAATTGAAGCGGTGAGATCAATAACCATTTAAGTCCATTTATACAAGTTTCGAGAAAAATGCAAATTGAGTGTAAAGCGGACGACGCTATGTGACGCTCTGAGAGCTTCATATCATCATAAAATATCATCGTTATCTCGTATTACTTCTTGTTTTGTATATTCGTCATATAACCGTCACATGTAAATGATAACAATCCTATAAAATTGTCGTCACATTGATAACCTAGTAGTTGATACAGCGTCGTTAAATAACCAACTAAAAAAAAAAGTATTGTCCCATTACAATCATTATCTTGAGATCATAATTATTGACATATTGTGATCATTTTCGTTGCATTTTAATCATGGTTGTCGGATTTATAGGTCTAATCATTATTGACCCATAGTAATTGAAGCGGTGAGATCAATAACCATTTAAGTCCATTTATACAAGTTTCGAGAAAAATGCAAATTGAGTGTAAAGCGGACGACGCTATGTCACGTTCTGAGAGCTTCATATCATCATAAAATATCATCGTTATCTCGTATTACTTCTTGTTTTGCATATTCGTCATATAACCGTTGCATGTAAATGATAACAATCCTATAATCATTGTCGTCACATTGATAACCTAGTAGTTGATACAGCGTCGTTAAATAACCAACTAAAAAAAAAGTATTGTCCCATTACAATCATTATCTTGAGATCATAATTATTGACATATTGTGATCATTTTCGTTGCATTTTAATCATGGTTGTCGGATTTATAGGTCTAATCATTATTGACCCATAGTAATTGAAGCGGTGAGATCAGTAACCATTTAAGTCCATTTATACAAGTTTCGAGAAAAATGCAAATTGAGTGTAAAGCGGACGACGCTATGTGACGCTCTGAGAGCTTCATATCATCATAAAATATCATCGTTATCTCGTATTACTTCTTGTTTTGCATATTCGTCATATAACCGTTGCATGTAAATGATAACAATCCTATAATCATTGTCGTCACATTAATAACCTAGTAGTTGATACAGCGTCGTTAAATAACCAACTAAAAAAAAAGTATTGTCCCATTACAATCATTATCTTGAGATCATAATTATTGACATATTGTGATCATTTTAGTTGCATTTTAATCATGGTTGTCGGATTTATAGGTCTAATCATTATTGACCCATAGTAATTGAAGCGGTGAGATCAGTAACCATTTAAGTCCATTTATACAAGTTTCGAAAAAAATGCAAATTGAGTGTAAAGCGGACGACGCTATGTGACGCTCTGAGAGCTTGATATCATCATAAAATATCATCGTTATCTCGTATTACTTCTTGTTTTGCATATTCGTCATATAACCGTTGCATGTAAATGATAACAATCCTATAATCATTGTCGTCACATTAATAACCTAGTAGTTGATACAGCGTCGTTAAATAACCAACTAAAAACAAAGTATTGTCCCATTACAATCATTATCTTGAGATCATAATTATTGACATATTGTGATCATTTTCGTTGCATTTTAATCATGGTTGTCGGATTTATAGGTCTAATCATTATTGACCCATAGTAATTGAAGCTGTGAGATCAATAACCATTTAAGTCCATTTATACAAGTTTCGAGAAAAATGCAAATTGAGTCTAAAGCGGACGACGCTATGTGACGCTCTGAGAGCTTCATATCATCATAAAATATCATCGTTATCTCGTATTACTTCTTGTTTTGCATATTCGTCATATAACCGTTACATGTAAATGATAACAATCCTATAATCATTGTCGTCACATTGATAACCTAGTAGTTGATACAGCGTCGTTAAATAACCAACTAAAAAAAAAAGTATTGTCCCATTACAATCATTATCTTGAGATCATAATTATTGACATATTGTGATCATTTTCGTTGCATTTTAATCATGGTTGTCGGATTTATAGGTCTAATCATTATTGACCCATAGTAATTGAAGCGGTGAGATCAATAACCATTTAAGTCCATTTATACAAGTTTCGAGAAAAATGCAAATTGAGTGTAAAGCGGACGACGCTATGTGACGCTCTGAGAGCTTCATATCATCATAAAATATCATCGTTATCTCGTATTACTTCTTGTTTTGCATATTAGTCATATAACCGTTGCATGTAAATGATAACAATCCTATAATCATTGTCGTCACATTGATAACCTAGTAGTTGATACAGCGTCGTTAAATAACCAACTAAAAAAAAAGTATTGTCCCATTACAATCATTATCTTGAGATCATAATTATTGACATATTGTGATCATTTTCGTTGCATTTTATTCATGGTTGTCGGATTTATAGGTCTAATCATTATTGACCCATAGTAATTGAAGCGGTGAGATCAATAACCATTTAAGTCCATTTATACAAGTTTCGAGAAAAATGCAAATTGAGTGTAAAGCGGACGACGCTATGTGACGCTCTGAGAGCTTCATATCATCATAAAATATCATCGTTATCTCGTATTACTTCTTGTTTTGCATATTAGTCATATAACCGTTGCATGTAAATGATAACAATCCTATAATCATTGTCGTCACATTGATAACCTAGTAGTTGATACAGCGTCGTTAAATAACCAACTAAAAGAAAAGTATTGTCCCATTGCAATCATTATCTTGAGATCATAATTATTGACATATTGTGATCATTTTCGTTGCATTTTAATCATGGTTGTCGGATTTATAGGTCTAATCATTATTGACCCATAGTAATTGAAGCGGTGAGATCAATAACCATTTAAGTCCATTTATACAAGTTTCGAGAAAAATGCAAAACAACTTCTTTCATTTCTTACCTAATTAATTGTTTGTGGACATAATATTTCTGGTTCTTTTCGAGATCAAGACAAAGTAGTGTACCAACTTTTAAAGTCGTAACACTTGTGGAAATATCCAAAATATAATTTCAAATTTGCAAAAAATGAATGGCCAGAAGTGGATTTGAATGGTTATTGATCTCACCGCTTCAATTATTGTCTTCATATTATAATCATTACTATCTCGTCATTTCTCATGTGTTAACAATCTTTATTGCCCCATTATAATCATGTCGTCAGATTATAATGTTGTCGCATTATAATAAAATTGTCGCAGTTTAACAATTTTGTCATTAAAATCATTGCTGTCACATTATAATAATCATAATCGTATCATTATCATTGTGGTGGAGTTGTAATTATTTTTGTCCCATTATAGTCGCTGCCGTAGCATCATAGATCATTGTCGGATTATAATCTTTATTGCCCCTTTATAATCTGATGGTAATAATTATTTTCCCATTATAATCATTGATATATCATAATTATTATCGTCGGATTATAAATCATTTTTGTCCCATTACAATAATAATTGTTGAATCATAATCTTTATTGCCCTATGTGAATGATTACCTATATTCAGATGGTATTAATTATTTCCCCCATTATAATCATTGTTGTAGCATCGTATCATTGCCGTCGGATCATAAATCATTTTTGTCCCATTACAATAATAATTGTTGAATCATAATCTTTATTGCCCTATGTGAATGATTACCTATATTCAGATGGTAATAATTATTTCCCCCATTATAATCATTGTTGTAGCATTGTATCATTATCGTCGGATTATAAATCATTTTTGTCCCATTACAATAATAATTGTTGAATCATAATCTTTATTGCCCTGTGTGAATGATTACCTATATTCAGATGGTAATAATTATTTCCCCCATTATAATCATTGTTGTAGCATTGTATCATTATCGTCGGATTATAAATCATTTTTGTCCCATTACAATAATAATTGTTGAATCATAATCTTTATTGCCCTATGTGAATGATTACCTATATTCAGATGGTAATAATTATTTCTCCCATTATAATCATTGTTGTAGCATTGTATCATTATAGTCGGATTATAAATCATTTTTGTCCCATTACAATAATAATTGTTGAATCATAATCTTTATTGCCCTATATGAATGATTACCTATATTCAGATGGTAATAATTATTTCCCCCATTATAATCATTGTTGTAGCATCGTATCATTGTCCTCGGATTATAATCATTTTTGTCCCATTACAATAATTGAGTCGGTAGCCGGAAGAAAGGACCCATAAGCAAAAGTCACGTTTCGAGAAATCAAAGATAGAAAGATTTATTTTTATGTAGGTCTAATTGCGATCTGAATGCACTTTTATCAAAATAACAATTTGCATACTGTTACAATAATATTTGTATACAAGTTTTTGTTAAATAATGCATTCCGACTTTTATAGTGTTATAATAGTACACTCGGGAGGAAATTAAACGCAGAATAAATATGGGAAATGCGTGTTATTATTCGGTTGAGAAGCTCTTATCATCCAGTCTGCTGTCCAAAAATCTGAAAGTTAGAATTTATAAAACAGTTATATTACCGGTTCTTCTGTATGGTTGTGAAACTTGGACTCTCACTCTGAGAGAGGAACATAGGTTCAGGGTGTTTGAGAATAAGGTGCTAAGGAAAATATTTGGGGCTAAGCGGGATGAAGTTACAGGAGAATGGAGAAAGTTACACAACACAGAACTGCACGCATTGTATTCTTCACGTGACATAATTAGGAACATTAAATCCAGACGTTTGAGATGGGCAGGGCATGTAGCACGTATGGGCGAATCCAGAAATGCATATAGAGTGTTAGTTGGGAGACCGGAGGGAAAAAGACCTTTAGGGAGGCCGAGACGTAGATGGGAGGATAATATTAAAATGGATTTGAGGGAGGTGGGGTATGATGATAGAGACTGGATTAATTTTGCACAGGATAGGGACCGCTGGCGGGCTTATGTGAGGGCGGCAATGAACCTTCGGGTTCCTTAAAAGCCATTTGTAAGTAAGTAAGTAAGTAATAATAGTACATTATGCAACGAGCCTATAATGATAGTAATTAAGAATCGAGTATGGATATTTATGAAACGAGCGCAAGCGAGTTTCATAATTTTCATACGAGCTTATTAATTACCATTATAGGCGAGTTTCATACGACTTTTTATGCTCGACCATATTTCTAACTTTAAATTACCGGTATTCAGATGTATACATTTTATTTGTAACTGACAAGATCGGAAGTGACCTTGTTCTAGGTCGTGAATTGTGAGATGTGCGCAGACGCGAAAGTATTGATTTTTTCCGAGGAACAATAATGTCATTGACCTTGACATAGTCCCGTTAAACTTGATAATATTATAACCTTGATTATTGAATTCGACATTGAAAAACGAGATGACAAATTGAATTTATTTGAATATTATTTACAATTAACGCTAATTATTATAGTAACAGAACATAACCTTCTGCGACAGTATTGGATTTCCAGCCTCCGTGACTTTTCGCTAATTCTCTTTCGATTGCATATCCGAGAATAATCGATACTTGCGGTTTTATAACGGTAGAAAGCTGACCTGTCATTGGCTGAACAGTTGTAACCTGAGTCGTCATTGGCTGAAAGACCTGACCTTTAATGAGTAGGTGTACTTTAATGAGGTCCATTAAAGAGCTGCTACCAGGTGTATAATTACTACATTTCGGCATGGTCGAGCATAAATATACATATTTTATTGGTGCATTTTATAGGCCCTTTTTCCAGGGAACAAGTTTATTTTAACAAAATACTGTACCTTCAATATGATAATATTTTAACAGACATTAAACACCAGCACTCAACAGCGCACATTACAGAGGTTTACGAGTTCAAAATCATTTTAGTAAAATTATATTTCTTACATATATCTCATAGTTACGTCATAAATTGTACCGAATACGTGAAAATCAAGAGTATCTGTTGGGTACAAAATACAGATTACAGGTTACTTAGCATTAATCTAGAATAGATTCACACTCACTTAAAAGTTTATCTTCAGAGTGCAGTTTACACTTTAATGCACATCCTGGATGGACTCACACTCGCTTTGATATTTGCTGTGTCCCACAACTACGCAAGGGTGCATGAGTTCATTCAATTAGCTATCCTGCCCTCTGTTTACAAGGTATTGAAACAAAACTTCTAAGCAAGTAGATTTTAAAACGGAGAAACGAATTAAACATTCTCTCGATGAAGGTCCTACAGACCTACTATGGGCCTATTTTCCAGCTACCGCCTCAATTGTTGTCGAATCATCTTAATTGTCCTTTTGCAATCATTATAGTCAGAAAATAATCATTATCTTTACATTGCAATCATTGCCGAATCATATTATAATCACTCTTGTTACATCATACTCATTGTCGTCGGATTATAATCATTTTTGTCCCATTACAATAATTGTTGTCCAATTGTAATCTTTATTGTCCTTTTGCAACCATTCAAGTCTGAAGATAATCATTTTTCCATTATAATCATTGCCAAATGGTATTAGTGTCATATTATAATCAAATCACTGTTGTTGCATCGTATCATTGTCGTCGGATTATAATCATTTTTGTCCCATTACAATAATTGTTGTCCAATCATAATCTTTATTGTACTTTGGAATCATTAAAGTCCGAAGATAATTATTATTTTTCCATTATAGTCATTGCCGAATCATATTATTGTCCTATTGTATTCACTGTTGTTGCATCGTATTCATTTTCGTCGGATTATAATCATATTTGTCCCATTAGAATAGTTGTTGTCCGATCATAATCTTTATTGACCTTTGGAATCATTAAAGTCTGAAGATAAACATTATTTTTTCCCTTATAATCATTGCCAAAACATATTGTTGTCATATTATATCACTGTTATTCCATCGTATTCATTGTTGTCGGATTATCATATTTGTCTCATTACAATAATTGTTGTCCAATCATAATCTTTATTGTCCTTTTTCAATAGTTAAAGTCTGAAGATAATCATTATTTTTCCATTATAATCATTGCCGAATCATATTATTGTCATATTATAATTTAATCACTGTTGTATTCATTGTCGTCGTATTATAATCTTTATTTGTCACATTGTAACATTATCGTTCATGCCACTTAATTAACAACCATTTTACACCGGACAGAATAATCATATCCGTTTCAACACGTTTAAAAATCGTCCGCTAAACATGTGTTTTTTTTTGTCTTCTTTTTACATTCAAGCCAGAAAGCTGTGATTTCTTCCACGGTTTACGTTTGCCAGAAGGAAGCTTTCTCGTGAAAGCCTGCTAGCAAGAGGGTGGGTAGGCCTCGGAATGAATAGTTTTTCAGCTGCGTTTGTTCACACACCGGCTGTAAAAAGAGTCTCGCCCCTTCCTACCCACCGGCCTTGTGTATCAAATGTGTACCAGGACGCGATCATCAATCAATCGCCCTGCCTTGAACTCCAGACACCGGATGTTGCAGAGCACTTGTAAATCCGAACTTAACAAACAAGACAAGACACCCCCTCTCCACCTACACACAACCCCTCTAATCTGCCCATTCAGCGACAGACTGGATTTATTTTAAAGTTCAAGAGCGACCTCTGGAATCTATACAGAGCTTCGTGTCTTGATCTGCTTGAGGTATTAATGTTGTATTGTAGTGGCTCGTCTTCACAGTTTTGGTAAGAAGTGTAGTTTTCAAAGCAGCGTATGTGTTCAGTATTTTTTTTTTTTTTGTGCGAGATGGTGCGTATTTGCTTGGTTTCCGCATAAAACCAATCCGCAGAAAGTCTACAATTCCACATTCAGTATTCCCAACCTAACACACATAACAATTTCCCTCTTCTTACCGCTTAAGTGACATATTGATTTTACTGCTTTAGGCTTTTAACATATTATTTTTAGAGACGTTCAATATAGTAATAATTATAAATTGGAAACTTACCACTGCAATTTCACCTGAATTGCACTTTTGATTATTGTTTTTGAATATTTGCAAACATTAAGTAATCTCTACAACTCCACTAAAGTTACTGCATTCGTGATGCAAGTAACATTAAGGAAGCCGTGAAAAAATCAACAAGATTCCAGACTCATCATAGACTGGGGGGGAAAAAAAAGACAGACGTATATCACGGCCTGCTGGAGTACAGTAAACACAGAAAACATTTTAAAGCAACAATGTTGAAGATAGATATTTTTGTTTTGCAAATTTGCCGTCACTGAACAGAAACCAAGTTGGAGATTTCATTGCAACTAATTAGAAATTCCTCTTTCAGGTATGTAATAAACGATCTTCGCACAAAATAATGTACGATACACGAGCGGTATGTTTTCTTTCAATTCTTGGAAATTAAAAAAGCTCAACTACGTTTCGCTTTTTCAAACTTTTCCTCGAACATGAAAACTTCAACATACCGCTCTTGTAACGCATATTACTATTTCACGTCTTTGAGTACTTAACATTGATTTAAGAAAGTATATATGCGAATCGAAAGGTGTTTCGGTACTATTATGCAACTCTGAAGGCTAACTAGTATGTCAGAACGTTAGAGTGTCTGAAATAACAGTTCGATAAATGAAAAGATTTCAGAATTTTGCAAGTTTGTAATTGGAACTGTTACAATAAACATGTCGGGTTCAAAATTGTGAACGGACAACAAAGATCTTAACATGGATGATAATAAATAAATGTTTAATAATGAGTTAATAATAATGATAATTTATTTTCATTTAGTGTTCTGCTCAAGGACAGGTCTTTCACTGCAAACCCAGCATTCTCCAATCTTTCCTATTTTCTGTCTTCCTCTTTGTCTCATATGATCCATATATCTTAATGTCGTCTATCATCTGATATCTTCTTCTGCCCCGAACTCTTCTCAGCCAGTGACCCAACCAATTCCTTTTCCTTTCAGCATCATTCTTTCTTCACCCACCCTTTCCAGCACAGCTACACTTCTTATTCTGTCTGTCCACTTCACACATTCCATTCTTCTCCAAATCCACAGTTCCAATTCTTCTATTCGCTTCTTTTCATTTCGTCGTAATGTCCACGTTTCTGCCCCATACAATGCTACACTCCACACAAAGCATTTCACTAGTCTGTTCCTTAGTTATTTTTCCAGAGGACCACAGGGGATGCTCATTTTCCTATTAAAAGCTTTCTTTGCCATTGCTATCCTCCTTTTGAGATCCTGGCAGCAACTCATGTTACATAATGATAATAATAATAATAATAATAATAATAATAATAATAATAATAATAATAATAACTGACTGATACAGTAAGAAATACTGTATCATATTTCAGATTTCCTCCAGTAACGTCTTGTGACGTAAAACGAATATTTTCAGAGTACAAATTGTTTTTCTTTTGTGAACATAAAAAGAGTAGGCCTATTTCTTTTGATAAAACAAAAAAACAGTTAATTGTTATTTGTTATAGTGAGGCTAGAATCATAATTGTAAATTTACTTTATGTTATTTTTATATGTACAGTATGATTAAATTATTTTAGATTGGGAATTACGAAGTTTATAATTTAAAATGGTTTTTTTTTAGTATGTTATTCGTTTATTGATTTCTTGTTCTAAGGCCGTGGACGATTGAAGCACAAGTTTGGTTACCACCAGGCTGTACATGTTTGTCGTTCTGGTCATTGACATTGAGAGCTGCACTACTACACTCTTCATTCGGTAGAGATATAGTCCAAGCTCTCACAACTTAAGTGGAGAGGACGGTATTTTTGGTGAAAAATGAGTAAATTAAAAAAAAATCTTTAAAATACTCTGTGATATGTGTGGAATGCATAGCATAACATTTTGTGGGTATTTGTGCCCTTATCGGATGTTGAGTCGCCATTTTTCAACTTCCTGCATTATGGATTTTAAATCACTCGACCACTTTTATTGTTGTTTCCGGTAAATTAAATATTCAAAAACATTTTTTTTCTTTAAAATACCCTTTGATATGTGTTGAATGCATTGCCTAACATTTTGTGGGTATTTGTGCCCGTATCGGATGTTGAGACGTCATTTTTAAACTTCCTGCGCTATGGATTTTTAAATCACACGCCCGCTTTAATTGGTTTCCAGTAACTTAATTTTTTTGCTACATTGCCAGACAAAAATGGATATAATTTCTGAACTATTAAAGATACATGCATGAAATTTAGAACACACATTCTTTAGACTAATAGAAAACTTTTATCTGTAACAGAATTTTGTTAATTGATTTCACTTTAAAAATACGTCCCGTTTGTTTGCAAGAAAGGAAACCAGAAAATTGTTATTAAATTTTAATTGTTTATTTTACAAACGTAGGGACTAATATCAAAATTCTGTTACAGACAGTTTGTAGAACATGCTTTTACAAATACATTGCAAAAAACTGTTTGAATCTATCTTTAAAAACGGTTTAGATATATCGGTTTTAGTACAATCCTGCATTGGGTATATTTTTTTTCAAATTTGGGCTCCCAAATATTTTTTTTTTCAAAATATTTATATTTGGTTGAGTTCCTACAGCTATGAGCTCTCTACATACAAAAAAAATAATATTTTACACCAAATAGGAAAAAAGTTTTAAAAAATACCATCCTCTCCCCTGACAATTTTTGGTACCATCTTCGTAGCTCTGGTTATCACAGACTGATTTTTCACTGCGTAGCGGATTTCACGGCGGAGTCCGCATTTGCGTTGCCATAGAGATGAGACACTTCTTGTTTCTAGCCTGCACGTGGAGAAGTTACAGTTTCCATGACAACCCTATATCCTTGTCCACGTGGTAAGGAAGATGGGGCCACGTCTGTATGATATATTGCGTTCCGTTACGTGTTTGAAACCATGTGAATATTTTGTAAAATTTTTATGAGCATATATGAATACCATTTCTTATATCAAAGAGAGATCCCAGCTGAACGATAAGAAGAGGGATATTAGAATAAACCACGAATAAATAATGTATGTGCGTTTGGGGATATAAGAGACCCAGACGGATGTAAAGATGACTTTGATATTAGGAGGGCTGTTTTGAGAAGTTGTTCGGAATTTAATTTTGTCTTTTTCGTAGAGCAGTGAGCGTTTGGTGTTTTATCTTGTGTAGAGGTCAGAACATAATAGTAATATGCGTTACAAGAGCGGTATGTTGAAGTTTTCATGTTCGAGGAAAAGTTTGAAAAAGCGAAACGTAGTTGAGCTTTTTTAATTTCCGAGAATTGAAAGAAAACATACCGCTCGTGTATCGTACATTATTTTGTGCGAAGATCGTTTATTACATACCTGAAAGAGGAATTTCTAATTAGTTGCAATGAAATCTCCAACTTGGTTTCTGTTCAGTGACGGCAAATTTGCAAAACAAAAATATCTATCTTCAACATTGTTGCTTTAAAATGTTTTCTGTGTTTACTGTACTCCAGCAGGCCGTGATATACGTCTGTCTTTTTTTTCCCCCCCAGTCTATGATGAGTCTGGAATCTTGTTGATTTTTTCACGGCTTCCTTAATGTTACTTGCATCACGAATGCAGTAACTTTAGTGGAGTTGTAGAGATTACTTAATGTTTGCAAATATTCAAAAACAATAATCAAAAGTGCAATTCAGGTGAAATTGCAGTGGTAAGTTTCCAATTTATAATTATTACTATATTGAACGTCTCTAAAAATAATATGTTAAAAGCCTAAAGCAGTAAAATCAATATGTCACTTAAACGGTAAGAAGAGGGAAATTGTTATGTGTGTTAGGTTGGGAATACTGAATGTGGAATTTTAGACTTTCTGCGGATTGGTTTTGTGCGGAAACCAAGCAAATACGCACGATCTCGCACAAATAAATATATGTGTAGCCTGTACGAGCCGGAGACATAAAACGTTTTTATTGGTTATTTTACGACGCTTTATCACATGCTATGGTTATCAAGCGTCTAATTGAGATGAAGGTAATAATGGCGCCGAAATGGGTCCAGGGTTCAACGCCGAAATTTACCAAGCATGTGTTGAGGGAAAACTCCGGAGAAAACATTAACCAGATAACTTGTCCCAATCAGGATTTGAACCCGGACCCGCTCGTTCCATGGTCAGGCATGGTAACCGATATTCCACAAAGGTGGATTGAAATAAAACTTAAGTTGTAAATGTCTAATAATAATTTTAAATATTAGTGCAATGGTGGACAATAAATTAGGAATAAATTTAACGATTTTATACCCAGTTCTCTTACAATTTGAAAATAAGCAATTGGTTTATGATAGCTAAATTAAGATACAAAATACGAAAAATGGATAATATAAAACTATATTCTTGTTTTACTCTGTGGATCGGGTCTCGGTATAGCTCAGATGTTAAGAGCACTCACAAGAAAAAAATTTCATTCTCATGGGGGCAGATAAAAAGTTTTTTTTTTTCTTCCACCATGTTAATAATATCAAAACGATTTTCCTAATCGCATATTATAGAACAAAGTTAAAAAGTAATGGTGCATGCCCTTGCTTTAGCCCACAGTGAAATGAGAAAACGTCAGACAGAAATTGACCTATGCGGACCATGCTGTATGTTTCACCGAGATAGATTTTAATTAATCGAAATAGCTTCTTCGGAGTACCAAATTCAATAAGAATATTATATGCAACTTCTCTCGTAACCAAGTCATATGCCTTTTTGAAATCTATGAATAACTTATGTACTGTGCCCTTATGCTCCTATTTTTCGTCCAATATCTGTCGAATGCAAAAAATCTGATCAATTGTCGATCTATTATGCCTGTTATCATTATTATTATTATTATTGTTATTATTATTGTTATTATTATTATTATTATTATTATTATTATTATTATTATTATTATTATTATTATTATTTGTGTCTCAGTGAAACGTACAGCAGAGTTCGTATAGGTCAGTTTCTGTCAAATGCGTTTCCAATTCACTTCGGGCTAAAGCAAGGAGATGCACTACCACCTTTACTTTTTAACTTTTCTCTAGAATATGCCATTAGGAAAGTTCAGGATAACAGAGAGGGTTTGGAATTGAACGGGTTACATCAGCTGCTTGTCTATGCGGATGACGTGAATATGTTAGGAGAAAATCCACAAACGATTAGGGAAAATACGGGAATTTTACTTGAAGCAAGTAAAGAAATAGGTTTGGAAGTAAATCCCGAAAAGACAAAGTATATGATTATGTCTCGTGACGAGAATATTGTACGAAATGGAAATATGAAAATTGGAAATCTATCCTTTGAATAAGTGGAAAAATTCAAATACCTGGGAGCAACAGTAACAAATATAAATGATACTCGGGAGGAAATTAAACACAAAATAAATATGGGAAATGCCTGTTATTATTCGGTTGAGAAGCTTTTATCATCCAATCTGTTGTCAAAAGATCTGGAAGGTAGAATTTATAAAACCGTTATTTTACCGGTTGTTCTTTATGGTGTGAAACTTGGACTCTCACTTTGAGAGAGGATCATAGGTTAATGGTGTTTGAGAATAAGGTGCTTAGGAAAATTTTTGGGGCTAAGAGGGGTGAGGTTACAGGAGAATGGAGAAAGTTACACAACACAGAACTGCACGCATTGTATTCTTCACCTGACATAATTAGGAACATTAAATCCAGACGTTTGAGTTGGGCAGGGCTTGTAGCACGTATGGGCGAATCCAGAAATGCATATAGAGTGTTAGTTGGGAGGCCGTAGGGAAAGAGACCTTTGGGGAGGCCGAGACGTAGATGGGAAGATAATATTAAAATGGATTTTAGGGAGGTGGGATATGATGATAGAGATTGGATTAATCTTGCTCAGGATAGGGACCAATGGCGGGCTTCTGTGAGGGCGGCAATGAACCTCCGGGTTCATTAAAAGCCAGTAATTAATTATTATTATTATTATTATTATTATTATTATTATTATTATTATTTTAATTTGCGTCAATAACTGAGTCATGTAGGTTTTCGATGTGCCAAATAATACTGTACTGTATTGAGTAAAGTGAACTCCACTTAAAAATAACTGTTGAAAACTGAACTCGGGGAGAAGTGATTCCAGGCAATAATACCATCACTTGAGTAACGAATCCTAACTTACAGAATCCTACATTTCAGAAATTGAACTCTCTCCACATCGTCAAATTAGTAAAGTCCAAGAAAAATCTTCATCTACGTTGCAGGCCTTAAACTATAACCTTACAGTTGTGCAATGTGAAGAATTTGCCCAGCCCTGATTGGAGAAGGTCGGAAATCGTTAGGGACTCTGATAGAAAATCAAGTTTTCGATACAAATAGTTTTATCTTGGCTGGGATGATTGTTTGTGCTGTCATCAGGATTGCAGGTCCGTGGAATTTAATATGGAATCTGTCAGCCGTGCCGGCCCGGTATCGATTTCCTGTACTGCCGCTGACAGCCACAGTATCTCCGCAGAATTAGTTTCCAGCGAATTAAAACCCGTTCGCAAGAATCCGAAGTATAGCGGGATTGTCCCGACCTCCTGCAGCGACCTCTGACACGCTGCCCGCTCCAGTGTTTGGCGATGATGTTTAATCTTCGTGACTGTTAGCCAGCTCACTTTTAATTAAAGGAGAAAGACGTGAAGTTTGTGCTGATATCGAATGTGGGACAGGGTTTCTACAAACACTTCGTTTTCTGCTGTCTTCAGAGAGTTCAAAAACTGCTCAGATCTGCAGATACATAAACTACCATCACTATTAATACAGGGACATCATTTTATTTTTACTAACATTTTTAATATTAACCTGGCTATACCTTTAGAGAACCGGAAACACCGTTTGCTACCCCCTTCCACGACTGACGTTCGATGACACTGGCGTAAAACACAAACAAATCACTCTACTAGGTATAGGAGGGAAGAAAAGAAGTTCATCCATTTACGTAAACTAGAAAATATCGTGATTTGAGTTCGATAATTTTCATTAGGTTTTTGTTTAATCAAAGTACAGTACAGTATTAACAATGAGTGTTTTTACTGACGAACTGAGCTATCCATTCGAACGTATTCATTATGCAGTGTATATTATACTGTGTACAGCACATTAGCGTACAATATAGAGAATGAAGTTAAATTGAAAAATAATTATAATATGGATATTTAAACACATTTTTCAAAATGGTGGCCGTTCATTTCGATGCAGGCTTCAGTTTTTTGTGCATATTATCGCACTATAGACTATTGCACCTAATTCCAATTACAGTTTCGTCCTTCGTACTAGTAACTCATGTTGAAATAATTCTGTACCTAGTCTATAAAAAATTTACGTACTGTAAATTCAATCTTCACTTCTGCCCGACCCGCACAGATAAAATTACTCAGACATGGTATCTACTATCCGTCCAAGTGGTTATGCCGCAGGATCGTAGACAGGGGGGAAATCACGTGACAGTTAATTACTTAACGAGGTCCTTTTATTTAACTTATTTTAAACAGTTATATAATATTAGGTACTCTTTTATAGAGTTACTAGTACGAAAGACGAAACTGGTAATTGGAATTAGGTGCAATAGTCTATAGTGCGCGATAATATGCACAAAAGAACTGAAGCCTGTATCGAAATGAACGGCCACCAATTTCAAAATTGTGTTTAAATATTCATATTATGATTATTTTTCAATTTAACTTCATTCTCTATATTGTACGCTAATGTGTTCTACACAGTATAATGTACAGTAGTGACAAAAAAAACCGGACCGACCCTTGTAGATGATTTCAGAGCCGTGTTCACAGTGATAACATGATAGATTGGTAACTAAGACTTTCGTGGTTCGAATCCTGCCTGGGAAGGAAACTTTTCTTTGTTCCTTATTCAAATTTATTCCCACAAGTTTTCGATTGCAGCGATATTTTACTACTTAATTAACTTAATATTCCCAAAACATGAATTTTACCAGCTTATTTTCTAATGGCTTTGGAAATGGGCTACGTCAGCAGTCGAATTCAATTTAAATAATTAGTCATTTAGAGTGGGAATTTCTGAAATGAAAAAGCTCTGTATGTATGTATGTATGTATGTATGTATATTCTTCATCTTATACAGTTTCAGTTGCTAGAAATTGGAACTCGCTTCCGAGTGATGTAAGGGGTTGTTGGACAATAACTTCATTTAGGTCAAAATTACATAAATTCTTACTTAACAGATTAATTACTGATTAATATTTATTACATATAATGAATCTAACATCTGTCCATTCTTATTATTATCATTAATTTCTCTAAATAGATTTACAAAACCTCTAATAGCAATTACATTAATATTCTCATAATAGAAATATATTTTAGATTTATATATATATTTTTTTTCTCCCTGTAACATAGTTCTAGTAAGCTTATATTAAATTAATTTTCATCATTTTACTAGCTATCTCAAATCTCAAATTAATTATAATTGATTGAATTAAATTGGCTCAAAATAAGTTACTACTTTACCTTAAAATTTTATCTAAATTTAAATAAATAAGTAATCTACTGGTCGTTGAAACTTAGCTGAAGAATATTGCTGGAGAACCTTTTAAGTGTAGTGTAAATATTCGTAATTTAAATATGTATTGTATTGATTAAGGCTTGGTGAGTGGAAGAGAAGGCCTTATGGCCTTAACTCTGCCAGCGAAAATAAAACATTATATATATATATATCTGTGTGTGTGTGTGTGTGTGTGTGTGTGTGTGTGTGTACAGTTATTTTTAAGTGTATCTCCAAACAATAGTAAGTCATTGATTGAGTTCCTTATTTGCTGAGTGTCACAGTGTTCTAATTTCGGACACTCTGTACTCTTTGTCTCGGATGTTGACCGCGCCCTGAGGGCGAGATGTAGAAGCTGCAGCCCATCTGATCCGCCGTAAGGTGAACTGTCAGTCCACACATGGGGAACATTTGGTGACAGTGTACGCGTCTGTCTTGTGGGGCGGAATAATGAGGGATGGTTTCCTTCCTCTCGCTAAATCTTGGAAGTGGTTGCCATGGTCGCAGCAGAACCTGGGAAACCAGTCAAGTGCGTCGTCCTGCTCCTGGTAATTCAGCTGCTGGTAATGCAGAAATCTCACAAGGATGAGAAGCAAATCAGTGGCGAGATAGGATCTTATTCCTGCTGTGTAGTATCAATTCATTTCTTCTACTTGCTTCCTCTTTCATTGTCTCCTTTGACCTGTTTCTATCTTCTATACTTCCAGCCCTCTCTTTTCCCTCCTCGTCTCTCATGTGCCTTTCTTTTGCGTTTATCATCCTCTCTCTCTTTTCCTTGCTATTTCTTGCTCTTCTGTTCTTAGTTATCTTGCTCTTTCGCTTCTTCTTTCTTTCACTTCCGTTTACTTTCCTGTCATTCATTATTTTCCTCATGTATTCTGTTTCTTTCACTCAAACCTTTCATTTCGTTTCTTTTTTTCTCACTTAGTAACTCTTCCATTTTTCATGTTTTTTATTTCTACTTTCTCTTTTCTATTTCAGTTTATTTCCCCTGTCTCTTTTTTCACTTTTTGTTTCTCTTAACATCCTCTTTCTCTTTTTAAACTTTGTCTTCTTACATATTCACTTACTCTTTCTTTTTTCACTGTTTCTTCCTCTTCCATTTTCTATTTAAGTTCCTCTTCCATTTTCTCTCTTTTTCACTTTTCTTGCTCCTTCACTTCCTCTTTCTTTTTCACATTTCTTCATCTTCCATTTTCTCTTTCTTCTTTTCCAATAATTTTCTTCCTCTTCTGCAATTTCTTCTTTCCCATTTCACCTTTCTTCCTCCTTTTTCATTTTCTTCTTCCATTTCTTTTTCACTTCCTCTTCCTCTTTTTTCACTTCTCTCTGCGTCGGTTTTACTTCTCTTTCCTCTTTCATTTTCTCCTTTTCCCATTTTTATTCCTTTCTTTTCACTTCTTATTTTCCATTTCAACTTTTTCTTCTGCCTTTTCACTTTTTCATGTCTTTTCAATTTTCTTTCTCATTTCACTTTTCTTCCTTCTTTTCACTTCCTCTTTCCCTTTCCACTTTTTTCCTCCTCTTTCACTTCGCTCTTGCTCTGTTTTACTTCTCCTTACTCTTTCATTTCCTCCTTTTCCCATTTTTATTCCTCTGTTTTCACTTCCTGTTTCTCTTTTCAACGTTTCGTCCGTCTTTTCACTTTCTCTTTCCCTTTTTCACTTTTCTTCCTCCGCTTTCACTTCACTCTTCCTCTGTTTCAATTTTCCTTCCTCTTTCATTTCCTCCTTTTCCCAGTTTTCTGCCTCTTTTCACTTCTTCTTTCACTTTTCATTTCGCTCTTCCTCTATTTTACATTACCTTCCTCTTTCATTTCCTTCTTGCCAGTTTTTTCCTCACTTTTCACTTCCTACTTCTCTTTTTCACCTTTTCTTCCTCCTTTTCACCTCCTCTTTCTCTTTTTCACTTTTCCTTTTTCACTTCTTCGTTCATTTCCTCCCTTTTCACTTCCTCATTCTCTTTTCACATTTTCTTCCTATTCTGTTTCCTCTTCCTCCTTTTTCAGTTTTCCTTTCTGACCTTTCTCTATCTCTTTATTTCTTTAATTTTTCTCCCTCTTCTCTTTCTTTCTCTTCCTTTTTTCTCTCGCCTTCTTTTCCTTATTGTGATCTTTCTCAGTCACTCTCCCACTCTTTTTATTTCAAAATTTGTATTCCATGTTACGACCTCTCTTGAAGTCCTATCTTATCTCCCACTATCTATCCCTACCATGGTTTCTTCTCTAATATATAAATGATCTTACAATAATAATCGTACTAGTTTACATTAATATTCGTACTAGATTACAATAATATTCGTAGTAGATTACAATAATATTCGTAGTAGATTACAATAATATTCGCAGTAGATTACAATAATATTCGTACTAGATTACAATAATATTCGTAGTAGATTACAATAATATTGGTAGTAGTAGATTACAATAATAATATTCGTAGTAGATTACAATAATAATATTCGTACTAGAGTAGAATAATATTCGTACTAGATTACAATAATATTCGTACTAGATTACAATATTCGTACTAGATTACAATAATATTCGTAGTAGATTACAATAATATTCGTACTACATTACAATAATATTCGTATTAGATTACAGTAATATTCGTATTAGATTACAATAATATTCGTACTAGATTACAATAATATTCGTAGTAGATTACAATAATATTTGCAGTAGATTACAATAATATTCGTACTAGATTACAATAATATTTGTAGTAGATTACAATAATATTCGTACTAGATTACAATAATATTCGTACTAGATTACAATAATATTCGTATTAAATTACAATAATATTCGTACTAGATTACAATAATATTCGTAGTAGATTACAATAATATTCGTAGTAGATTACAACAATAATATTCGTAGTAGATTACAATAATATTCGCAGTAGATTACAATAATATTCGTACTAGATTACAATAATATTCGTAGTAGATTACAATAATATTCGTAGTAGATTACAATAATAATATTCGTAGTAGATTACAATAATAATATTCGTACTAGAGTAGAATAATATTCGTACTAGATTACAATAATATTCGTACTAGATTACAATATTCGTAGTAGATTACAATATTCGTAGTAGATTACAATATTCGTACTAGATTACAATAATATTCGTAGTAGATTACATTAATATTCGTATTAGATTACAGTAATATTCGTATTAGATTACAATAATATTCGTACTAGATTACAATAATATTCGTAGTAGATTACAATAATATTTGCAGTAGATTACAATAATATTCGTACTAGATTACAATAATATTTGTAGTAGATTACAATAATATTCGTACTAGATTACAATAATATTCGTACTAGATTACAATAATATTCGTATTAAATTACAATAATATTCGTACTAGATTACAATAATATTCGTAGTAGATTACAATAATATTCATAGTAGATTACAATAATATTCGTAGTAGATTACAATAATAATATTCGTAGTAGATTACAATAATATTCGTAGTAGAGTAGAATAATATTCGTACTAGATTACAATATTCGTAGTAGATTACAATAATATTCGCAGTAGATTACAATAATATTCGTACTAGATTACAATAATATTCGTACTATATTACAATAATATTCGTACTAGATTACAATAATATTCGTACGATAGTAGATTACAATAATATTCGTAGTACATTACAATATTCGTAGTAGATTACAATAATATTCGTACTAGATTACAATAATATTCGTATTAGATTACAATAATATTCGTAGTAGATTACAATAATATTCGTAGTAGATTACAATAATATTCGTACTAGATTACAATAATATTCGTATTAGATTACAATAATATTCGCAGTAGATTACAATAATATTCGTAGTAGATTACAATAATATTCGTACTAGATTACAATAATATTCGTACTAGATTACAATAATACTGGTACTAGATGACTGATTATCGATATGGTAAAGTATATCTTGTTTGACAAAAATAAAGTTATTCTTATAATACTAGTCCGTTACCCGCGTTGCTCCTTTATCTACATTCTACAGTATAATAAATTGAGTAACTGTGTATATCATAAAATATACATTATTGGATTCGCTTTGATGTGAAGGGATTAGTCTATACTCGTATGTGATTCTTAGAGAGAAGGTAATTCCATCAGAAGTGCTCTCCATTTAAGTATGCCATAGCAAACACGTGTGGGAGAAATAAAATCTGCTTCTTCTTCAAAGTTTTGCCTTTTACATCGACTCACATAGGCCTGTTAACAAATGCACATCAGCATCGGCCATCTAAACCACAAGCTACCACACTAATGGCGATTTAGAACGCTTAAGGAGCGGTACACAATGGTAAACTTCAGCAGTAGAGTTGAAACTGTCGATTTGAAACTGGGCTTAGGTTTGATGTTGTGTATTAGTGGTCTGGGGGTGGGTTTGGAATGGAAAACTTAACCGCAAGTAGTAGGGGCGACTGCAGAGCGAGGGGGTTGATCGTTATTCCAGAGGGTTGCTTAGGATTCTCGCAGAAACAAGGAAGTGGGTTCTGGCATCAAGGGGAGAGGCTTTGAGGGATGGTCCGTTTTCCCTAATGGAAGACTCACCCCAGTGTATAGTGCAATATCTGTGAAGCTCCCACACATATAACTCCCCGTGCACCCCTCACCACCAACCATTTCCTTTCGCCATTTTCTAAATGACCCGAAATATTCTTGGAGAAGAGAAATCTTCAAATCCATAACAATCAATCTCTATTTTAGGGCTTCAACCCCTTTCCGTCGCTGCATTCTATGTACATGGAATTTAATTTTCATACGACTCTTTTAGTTTCAAACCATAGTGTTCTCGAGACCACATTCTGTCTCAGGGCATACAGAGATAAGGTTAGTTGTTCGTAGACTATATTGAAGTGACGTCATGTTTGGCGCGTGCCACAGGTATTATTAGGGAACATTTGCATCTTGTTTGTTCTGCAGTTGACGTTCTTTTCATGATACAAAACTAGACCCGGAGACTATTCACATTGCATTCTAGTGATAAAAATTGGTACTACGATGGCCTTTCTACAATTTAAATTATTTCTTCATTTATTTGATTTATTTTCACTGGTGCCTGCAGAGTTAAGGCCATAAGTCCTCAAATTCTACTAAACCAGTATACAAATACAGACAAAATATAAATAACATCAATACAGAAAACAATATAATAATAATAATAATAATAATAATAATAATAATAATAATAATAATAATAATAATAATAATAATAATAATAATAGCAAAATGTACATGTTTCCTTACATGCAAATCTACCTGCCCCTGATTATACGAGTCCTCCAGCTTGGGGGGTGGGCGAAGGGCTAACAACCCACCACCGTAAAAAACAGCTTGTTACGAAACCTAGCTAATCTATAAGCTATAGCTCTATTGATAAATTGTTTTGTGTTTGTCATTTAAGTAGTTTGCATAATATGTATTACCAATTTCTGTATATCACAACTGGTTGAATTGTTTATGCCTTAAATTTAATTAACTTACTTGTTTTGTATTTTATATATAGCTCATCTGGTGAATGATCGTTTGCGTTTGTAAATTTAATAATCTGATTGGCTATGTATTGTATACCTTTAGTAGAGCCATCGATGTAGCTCAGTCGGCAGACTCGCTGGGCTGCTGATCCGGAGCTGCGTTCGGGCTTGGGTTGGATCCCCCTTTGGTCTTTGGTTTCTTCCGAGGTTTTCCACAGCCGTGGGACTGAAGTTGGATATTCTATGGCGAGTCTATGGCATCAACCCCTTTGATTTTATTACCCTCCTTTGATTTGATTGCCTGGTTGAGCTTTTCCGAGGTTTTCCCCAACCAAAAGGCAAATGCCGGGTAATATTTTGGCGAATCCTCGGACCTCACCTCATCTCACTACATCTCGCCAAAATATTGTAAAAAATTGCACAAAATTGCAAAAATTATAGAAAATTACTAAATTGTAAAACTATAAAAATTTGTGAAAATTGTAATTGTAATATTGTAAAATTTTGACTTGTTCCACATCTTGAAGCTTCATTGCTCATGTAAGATCTATGGAATAAAATAAATGAATGAATGAATGAATGAATAACAACAAGCCTCGGAATGGGACTGATTCTCTGGCACGACCACAGAAAAGAAATAAGGTTATAAGATTTACGCATTTGCAGGCATTGTATTATTCACCTGACATAATTAGGAACTTAAAATCCAGATGTTTGAGATGGACAGGGCATGTAGCACGTATGGGCGAATCCAGAAATGCATATGGAGTGTTAGTTGGGAGGCCGGAGGGGAAAAGACCTTTGGGGAGGCCGAGACGTAGATGGGAAGATAATATTAAAATGGATTTGAGGGAGGTGGGATATGATGGTAGAGACGGATTAATCTTGCTCAGGATAGGGACCAATGGCGGGCTTATATGAGGGCGACAATGAACCTCTGGGTTCCTTAAAAGCCAGTAAGTAAGTAAGTAAGTCCTTTACTAGTAAACATGTAAAATGCTCTAAAAATTTGGTTAAAAAATTATAAGGAAAAAAGTTGTCAGTTTTAGTGCAGTGTCCCCTTAAGTCTTGTATGTTTTTCTCCGTCTGAACGGCTTAGATGATTGTAAGAAAAAATAACTGCAGGGTTTGTGCCATGGCGACACTATGCATGACCAGAGAGAAGAGCACGCCCACAATAAGTTCACAGATGAGTGGAGATACGAATTTCCTTTAAGTATCCCACGATCGTATTAAATCCCGGACCCCGCCTTATAATAAAATGTTCCTTCTGGATATAGGTCAAGGTCGTAGTAGAGCCTCGCTTCCTTTCGTAATACAAATTTTTCCTGTGAGCGATCTGTAGTCAATAATTCCAGTTAGAATCGAGAATGTAATACTGTAGGAGTCGAGAGAACGTAGGTGTGTGCTCTAGAAGGAAACCATTCTTATGTTGAAATATAAAAGAAGTTTCTTTTACAAGAAAAAGTCGGTGTGCAGGAAATGACGCAACCTTCATCATTATAAATGTATTCTTTACGCTGTTCATAATGGTAGATTTCTTTCATTGTGTTTTGTATGACATTTTATAATTTACTAGTGGCTTGTGCAGCAAATGCTGCTGCAAACTAAGTTCGTTAGACGTTCCAATAAAATTTTTTCAGATTTATTTTCAATGAAGAATACTTGTCTTTTTAATAGTTATTTGCTTCCATAATAATGAAACATACTCCCTCTCAACGGATTTTTTTAGGCCAAATACTTTCTCTTGAACCTATCCAACTTCAGTTTTTGAGTTTCAACGCGAAAACGCAAGTATCAATGTCAGGACGATAGCAGTAGCTATTTCAGGTCATTGTGGATTGTAGGCGAAAGTTAAAAAAATATCAGGTTTGCTAAGCTTTCGAACAATAGCATTTTCGTATAGCTGCTGCATGTAGAACTTGAAATGTAGAGCGTAAAATCATTTTATCCTACTAAGAGATCTTGCTGAAATGATCTGGAGACTACAAAATTTTCTAGGCCTCTTATTTTATCAGTAAGTAGGCCCTAATACCTTTTGATCTTTCCTTAGGAACTGTAATTTTTACGCTCTCTCGAGCCAATACTGAAGACAATGACACACACTACACCGCCATTAAGTATATGAAAAAGACCAAAGCCCACTGGGCTAATAAGTATAAAAATATTTCATTTTCAATAACAATATTATTATCTTACTTAAGGTTTGTAGTTATATATAGCAGCCACTCAGTAAATTATAGAAATGAAGATCTAAATTAAGATATTCTCTACATTTACTTACATAACCTCAAAACGTTTCACTTTCATGTCATCAATATAGCATCAGTATTATGTACAATTAATGAAAAATAGATGCATCATGGTATTAACTATAATAATATTTAATTTCTAATGATAATAATGTCATCAAACCATCTCAAGTTTCGTAGATTTGAATATCCAATACACAGCTGTACTCAGAAAATTATTATACACTGCAGAATCAGTTTTTAATAACAAATTGAAATGAGCTCTAAATATGTCGGCAATCCTGCAGGTCATGGCCTTCGTGTAATAGCTTATTATTTATTGTAGTGTGTATTTTGTTCTGAAATTCAATAAAGTCGGCCGTGATTCGATAAAATTAGTTCTGAAAACTGACAACAGATGGATTTTGGAAAATAGGAAAATTATGTAGGAAAATTGACATTTCACTGAAAACTACTACTTTTCCGAAAAAAATTTGGGTTCCAAGATTCAAAATGAGGGGTCATTTATTAAAATCCGTTCAGCCGTTTTCCCTTAATTTCCATTACCAGTTCAAATTATATATATAGATTTTCTTGAACTAGCATTGAAAAAACAAACATAAGTTGCACTCAAATTAGGAGAAAGGCTTTGGATATCTGTTTCGCAAGCACACAGACATTCTATAACTTTTAAAAAATAACAAATCTTACTTGATTTATAAATTTTACGATTTTAGCAGAAGTAGGACTTTCACTGTCAGAAATCATCATAAAAGATATATTACATTGTAATAATTGCTGTAATTATAAATTATTGCTGCTGGCTAAAGCAGGGAGATGCACTATCACCTTTACTTTTTAACTTCGCTCTGGAGTATGCCATTAGGAAAGTTCAGGATAACAGACAGGGTTTGCAATTGAACGGTTTACATCAGCTGCTTGTCTATGCGGATGACGTGAATATGTTAGGAGAAAATCCACAAATGATTAGGAAAAACACGGGGATTTTACTTGAAGCAAGTAAAGAGATAGGTTTGGAAGTAAATCCCGAAAAGACAAAGTATACCAGAATATTGGTCTCGTGACCAGAATATTGTACGAAATGGAAATATAAAAATTGGAGATTTATCCTTCGAAGAGGTGGAAAAATTTAAATACCTTGGAGCAACAGTAACAAATATAAATGATACTCGGGAGGAAATTAAACGCAGAATAAATATGGGAAATGCCTGTTATTATTCGGTTCAGAAGCTTTTGTCATCTAGTCTGCTCTCAAAAATCTTGGAAGTTAGAATTTATAAAACAGTTATATTACCGGTTGTTCTTTATAGTTGTGAAACTTGAACTCTAACTTTGAGAGAGGAACTGTGTTTGAGAATAAGGTACAGAAACATGGACATAATGACGAAGTGAAGAGAAGCAACTAGAAGCATTTGAAATGTGGATATGGAGAAGAATGGAGCTTGAGAAGTGGACAGACAGAATACGAAATGAAGTTATGTTGGAAAGAGAGAGTGAAGAATGAATGTTGCCGAAACTGACCAGGAAGAGAAAAATGAATTGGTTGGGTCACTGCTGAGAATAAACTGCTTCTGAAGGATGCACTGGAAGGAATGGTGAACGGGAGGAAAGTTCGTGGCAGAAGAAGAGATCAGATGACAGACGACATTAAGATATATGGATCATATGGGGAGACAAAGAAAAAGGCAGAAAATATGAAAGGCTAAAGAATGCTGGGTTTACGGTGAAAGAAATGTCCATAGGCAGAAAATTGCGAATGAATGAATACTAATGTGCAGTGATATAACATATATATATTTTTTTTCGTTGTTGGTAACTATATAGCATCTATTAGATACTTTATGGTTGTGCTAACATTTGGAGTTGCTTGTCAACAATGTGACGCTGAAACGTGTGTTCAGGTTACTGCCCAGCGACAGTCCTGACGTATTTTTATATTTGTGATGATTCGTTAATTAATATTAACCCGGCACACTCACAATCATACAAATTTCCAGAGTCTAGACACCCAGGGAATTCTTCTTCTTCAAGAAAAATTCACCGAGAGCTGAGCCCGGGAATCGAACCCGGGGCCTCCTGGTCTGGAAGCCAGCATGCTGACCATCAGACCACGGAGGCAGTCAAAACATAAATTTGACACATGGTTAATGTTGAATGTGCGTCGACGCCAACAACGCCTCGATATCTACTCCGCGAACTACCAATTTCTGAGCACCCTCGACAATATCTCTTCCTCCTCGCTTCCCCGTCGCATTTCCTCTTTGCTTGATTTGTTTCCTCCCTCTACCTCACTTTGTCCATTTCGTCTCTTTGCCGACTTCATCTCCATCTATTACCGCCCTCCGGTCGTCACTGCCCATCCATTTTCGTTAGGCATCGCGTCGCTCCCATATTCCGAGTTCCCTGGGAACCCTCACCGGCGGCGAGCGGCGTGAACCCAGAAACTATTTCGATGAGAGCGAGAGCTGTGTACACAGCGCCCACTGTGTGCTTTGTTCCGCGTCATGAATGGAAATCGCTCTGCAACTTCATTTCAGTATCAGTTGAAATTGCGTGTTGTAACTAAAAGTTCACAAGGCTTTGATCACGTTCAACATCGAATGGTTTTGCGTGCGATTTGGACATTCCAGCTTTCTTCAATTTATACAGGATGTTTCAAGAGGAATGTTACAATACACTGATTCTCGAACTTATTAGAAATTGTTTTAGAGCCCAGGAGAGCCTTAGCGCTTTACAGCGGAAAGGAAAGAGACAGACGAAAGAAGTAGTATATGCCGCTTGGTCGAGCTATATTCAGGGATGGCCAGCACTGATTTAATGTATGTATGTATTTATTCACACTGCAAATGGGTATATACCCGGTGGCAGTGGTAACTAAATACACTCATTAATGACAATTAATAATAAACACTTCTTCTTCTTCTTCTTTTTCTTCAGTCCCTTCTGCTGCTAAGCGTCGGGTTCGCCCCTCTCCGTCCATTTCATCCATTTTTCCCGGTCTCTACACATTCTCTTCATCTCTACCACCGTTTTTCCTTTCTGTTGGCCTATTCTTTCTATTGTATCCTCCCATTTAATCCTTAGAATCAGTGCAGTGAGTGAGTTGACAGTGAAATAAGTGTAGTGCCTAAAGGTACTTGTGCAGGTATGAACCTGTCACACTCGTGGGTCTTAGTTCGAGCTTAGGGTTAAGATAGAAATTAGATTTACTTTAAATGTTATTTTAAGTGACCATGCATCATTTTAATTTAGGATGCTCATTATTATTATTATTATTATTAATAATAATAATAAACACAACTAATAAAAATCAATAATCAATAATTAATAATAATAATAATAATAATAATAATAATAATAATAATAATAATAATAATAATGAGCATCCTAAATTAAAATGATGCATGGTCACTTAAAATATTATTTAAAGTAAATCTAATTTCTATCTTAACCCTAAGCTCGAACTAAGACCACGAGTCTGACAGGTTCATATCTGCACAAGTACCTTCCGGCACTACACTTAGTTCGCTGTCAACTCACTCACTGCACTGATTCTACCTGATTTCACTAACACTTCTAACCATTTCACTGTTCAAATACTTTGCACAGCCACTTCACTGACACCAACACACTTCACTTACACAATAGACTTCACTGACACTACACACTTCCTCACTGATGGAACACTTGAAATAACAAGATATCAATTACACCCTTTAAGTAGTGTGTATAATATACTACCGTCTATTAGTAAAGTCCTTAAGCCTATTTTTAAATACATTTTTGGTTATTGGTAAAGCCTTTAGCAAGTCTGCAGGTAAAGCATTCCAGTCCCTGATAGTACGATTGAGAAAAGAAAACTTTCCAGTCTCCGTCCTCTATCTTCTTTCCCTCAATTTATATGAGTGGTCGTTCCTTGAAGAGTAATTTGGCGGCTGCAACCTATTTTTTTATTTCGCTCCAGGCGGGCTCACCTCTGTATGTTTTGAACATTGCGCATAATCGAATTCGCGTTCTCCGGTCCGTGAGTGTGTCCCATTTTAATGGTGAATTATTACGACAACACTTGAGAGCCCGTTTTTGAATCTTTTCCAGTGTCTTAATATGTTCTAATCTGTAAGGATCCCAACATGCAGCACCATATTCCATTACTGGACGAACTAGTGATTTATATGCAATCTCTTTGGATTTATCAGATAAAGGGAAGAGAACTTATTAAAACTGTATCCATATTAATTTTTAGATTTGTTTGAGAAGTATAAGTATAAGAATGTAAGTTTTAATTTTAATACTCATTTTTCACAAGTTTGATTTTTTTATTCAGAAGAAATATCTTCTCGACTTTTTTTTTATAGAAAAGTGAAATTTTCATATATAGGCCTATTTATTTAGTAGCCTTACAGAATGTTTTCGTAACTCTAATATACCGTATATACGTATTACTGAAGATAGTGTATTGAAATGTTAGAAAATATTCGCATGGAAATTGTTTGTAAGGAAATGAATTAACAAAGCAATTACAGTTACATTATAAGCAAAGATACGTGCCCATGTGTTATAAAAATGTCAGCTCTATAGTTTCAGCAGATTTCTAGAAAATAATTTAATATTCTGATGATAGGAAGTTGCTCACCAATATCACCTTAAAGCTTAATGCGATAAGAGTTTTGTTATGGAATACTAGTTACACTTAAAACATATACATCACCTAGGTAACTTTTCTTTGTACTGTAATATTGTTTTGATTGGTTTATTGATTACTTTTATAAGGCTAAAGGTACCATCATATCAATTCCAACTTATCATGTCATACTCAATCTCTTTTTTTTGGGATATCACTTTCTTTATGAATGATGTGTTTCATCCATTTAGTACAATATAGTTGTATTACTATGAAATTTATGTGAATATTCCTTCTTAACTCTTTATTATGTTATTAACATTTGAAACAACTTTAATATTAAGAAACTGGTGTTAGTACTTTTGTTTTGCAGACAATATAGAAAATATCAAACAGAAAGAAAACCATATAAAATACCGACATAAAATTTCACGTTCCGTTTGAAGTTTGTGCACCACTGTTTTCTTAATCCAACAGGCTGCTTATTCATATACACAACCCTTTCTCTTTCCATACTTAGCGCTTGATGCCCGCGCACGACGTCAAAGTCAGAAAAATGTGCTTGCTTTGACATCACTGCAATAGATAAAATATTTTCGTGGATTACTTCAAAGTCGTCATTAGAATGATGGATAGATTATATTTTGGGAATAATATTGAGTGTATACTGTAACTACATATATTTCTGTGATATTTTCCAAAATTCAATCAATGTCAACTGTACACAGTATATAAATTAAACAAAACTTAAATAATATAATACTGTTCTGAAAAGTAGATGCCCTTCATCAATATGTTACAGTGGAGTTGATTTTGAAACTAATCATCATCGAAATGTGGACATTCACCTACTTCACTTTCATCACCAATTTCACCTTCATCTTGTAGCCATTGTTGCATTATTTTCCGAAAATTAGAATCAATGGGCATAGCTGACATGGTGGGATATGTTTGCCATAACTATGGGGCATATAATAATACTTACTTACTTACTTACTTACTTACTTACTTACTTACTTACTCGATTTTAAGGAACCCGGAGGTTCATTTCATTGCCGCCCTCACAAAAGCTGCCATTGGTCCCTATCCTGAGCAAGATTAATCCATTCTCTATCATCATATCCCACCTCCCCCAAATCCATTTTAATATTATCTTCCTATCTACGTCTCGGTCTCCCCAAAGGTCTTATCCCTCCGGCCTCCCAACTACCACTCTATATGCATTTCTGGATTCCCTCATACGTGCTACATGCCCTGCCCATCTCAAACGTCTGGATTTAATGTTCCTAATTATGTCAGGTGAAGAATACAATGCGTGTAGTTCTGTGTTGTGTAACTTTCTCCATTCTCCTGTAACTTCATCCCTCTTAGCCCCAAATATTTTCCTAAGCACCTTATTCTCAAACATCCTTAACCTATGTTCCTCTCTCAAAGTGAGAATCCAAGTTTCACAACCATAAAGAACAACCGGTAATATAACTGTTTTATAAATTCTAACTTTCAGATATTTTGACAACAGACTGGATGATAAAAGCTACTCAACCGAATAATAACAGGCATTTCCCATATTTATTCTGTGTTTAATTTCCTCCCGAATATCATTTATATTTGTTACTGTTGCTCCCAGGTATTTGAATTGTTCCACCTCTTCAAAGTTAAATTTCCAATTTTTATATTTCCATTTCGTACAATATTCTGGTCACGACGCATAATCATATACTTTGTCTTTTCGGGATTTACTTCCATACCTACCTCTTTATTTGCTTCAAGTAAAATTCCCATGTTTTCCCTAATAATAATAATAATAATAATAATAATAATAATAATAATAATAATAATAAATAGAGGTGCAAAGAACTACACTGAATATAGGCTAAATAAGGGACTGGATTTATTCTTTATACTGTTTTAATCCTTAAATTCACAAAGTATCCTATAGGATACAACAGGTTAATAGGCTATATGCTATAATTTTAATAGAACAATAAAAAAAAATTGGTAGGAAAATTAAAATTTCACAATACTATAATATTGTACAACATATAAAAATATGGACATTGCGATAGTTGTTTTGTTTACGGTCCGACACGATTTAATAAACTAGTGTGAGAAAGGAAGCTTTGCCAAATTAAGGGTTAAGTGAGAGCCTTTCCCAATGCTGATTATATAACCAGTCAAATGTCTGTTAATATCTTCACAAGAGTAAGAACTCAACAGTTTTTACGGGGTTTTCCCTTAACCAATTGAAGCAGAATAACTGGATAATTTTCGGCGTTGGACCCTGGACTCATTTCGTCATCATTAATTCACAATCGACCAACACTTTCTTTTTTTCGTTGTTGGTAACTCTATAGCTTTATGGTTGTGCTAACAGATGGAGTTACTTGTCAACAATGTGACGCTGAAACGTGTGTTCAGGTTACTGCCCAGCGACAGTCCTGATGAATTTTTTATATATATTTTTTGTGATAATTGGTTAATTAATATTAACCCGGCACACTCACAATCACAATCACACTCACATTCATACAAATTTCCAGGCTCTAGACACCCAGGGAATTCCTATTCTTCAATAGGGAATCGAACCCGGGACCTCCTGATCTGGAAGCCAGCATGCTGACCATCAGACCACGGAGGGAGTCGACCAACACTTACGATGGAATAAAATATATTACATATTTATGCAATAGATTATGTAAAAGAATTTATATCTTTGTTATACTTCGGTCATACGAGTATTAACCAATTAATATTTTACGTGTCATTTATTTAGCTTTATTTCAATCCATTCTCCAGTACGGAATTTTAGGGTGGAGACATGCTTGTATTTCTAATCTCACTCCACTAATACTTATTCAGAAAATAATAATTAAAATGTGCCTTAATAATTAATTGATTACCCATCCGAGCTTTTGTTCACTGATTTTAATGTTTCGAAAATTAAACATATTTATTATATTGCCTTATTAATCTTCATACATAAAAATCGTAATAAATTCAAATTGTATCATAATAAATATGAACTAAAAGATCCGATTTTATACGACTAGAGGAACCAAAGTGTTTCACAAACACAGCTCTGAGCCATGGTACCTACTTTGGTCCAAGGTTATACAATAAAATAATTGATAAATACCCAAATTTGGGAAATTTTAGTATCCGAAATTTCAAAAATAGTGTTAGGAATTTAATTTTAAAAAGTTTATATTGATTTAATATGTATTTGTATTTGTATTACTTAAATTGTTGAAATTGAAATTGTATTTTTAAATTTAATGTATTCCTGTAATTTCTTTTTCTTGACCCAGTTTGTGTCAAATAATTATCTTTGTTTGTGTTTATCTTTGTGTTTAGATATCTTGTTGAGCACGAGTTTTTACTCCTTCAGGGAAGAACTAAGATTGTATTTTTGTACACGTTATTTTACTAACAATAAACAATAACAATATCATCATAACCCATACCATAGTCTGGGTTAAATTCATGGTGCTGCGTGCTGTACTTGTACAAGAGTGCCGCCGTTCGGGTAAAAGTAACATTCACAGTGCGGTAGTAAGCACAATAAGCCCCAGTCTGCAGTGTAAGTCTTTGGGTCCCTTCTCCGTAAAATATTTCCTAGTACTCTTCAAACACCCGGTATATTGAATTATTCAAGAGATAGTCTTACTTTGAAGTTTATTAATTTTATTTCTACTTATACTTACACGAAGATTCACGATGAAAGTGCTCTAGTTGTGTAAAAATGATTTTGAATTTTTATGAAAATTAAATATAGGATAAAGGTTTGTAATATTGTGATATGAGTAATTTTGTGATAGTTCTTTTTGAGAATTTATTACAATTTTACTGAGCGAGAGGAAGGTCGGTTTTTTGCGTCAACGTATTATGGGAATGTTCGTGGACAAGTTTCTGCACAAAACCGATCCATCTCTCGCTCAGTAAAATTATAATAAATTCTCAAAAAGTACTAGCGCAATACTACTCGTATCACAATATTACCAACCTTTACCCTACTAATAAACGGAACAGTTTGGCATAACAGACCAGATATTACAGATATAGACAAAATCTTCGTCACAAATTGTCGGGGAAATGTAGATGTTAACACAAAGGCCAAGCAGAAAAGAATGTTGCAAGCAGCGTTGCCAACCTGAACACGAGAGCGTCGGCTACAAACATCCCGAAATTCAGCTACAAAGACTGAAATTCAGCTACGCTCAAAACTTTAAGAATTTGCGTATATGTTTCATTGTTATTTGAAGTCGGAGTACGGTTATTTTTGCGGACTAGGCGACCCCTAATAAAAACTCTGCTGTGTGCCGGGAAGTTCACAAACACAGGAACTGTCAGGTTACTGGTTTACTTTTGGTGGGTAGGCGACCCCTAATAAACCGCCTGACGGGTGTCTGCAAATTCACGAGTACAGAAATTGTCTGTTAGGTTAATAGGCGCTATTCACATAATAGGAAAATAAAACTGAAAATAGCAATGCTATCCTTGCCATAAATGCGGGTCACATTGTTCAGAATTCAATCTGTGACACAAAGTTTCTACCGGTATGTCTTCATAACTTTAATGAGGAAGTGAGGAAATTCTGGTGGGTATTAGTATGAGAAAATAAATTTGTTAAAAGTGTTTACAAATAAAATTTGAGTATTCACAGATGGTCGCTCGATCGAATCTCAATTCGGCTACATTTTGACATTCGGCTACGACCATTCTGCTACAAGCTACATGACTAAAAATCAAGCTACGTTTAGCCGAATTCGGCCACGGTTGGCAACGCTGGTTGCAAGTGGTATCGTTTCTTCTCCTTCAGAATTTACATTTAAAAAAGATTCTGCCTCTAGATTCTGTCTGTTGTAAATAACGCTACATCTTACCCTGTCACCGAACATTGAAGGTATTTTATGACGTCACTAGCCCTTGTTAAAATATTTTGGTGTGATGAATGTTGTAGTGTAGGACACGTTAACTCCGTCATGCCTAAATGCTAATGGTTTTTTTTCTCATTGTTACAGGTAAGCTTTTCTTCATCACACTGGAAATTTTGTGGAGTACCTTTGCTGGTAAGATCAACACTTTGGAAATGAAAAGTTGGTCTGCGTTCCCATACATCGTTTAAGTTGCAAGATTTCTTGTGGCAAAAGAATTGAGTCTGTTGTGTAGAACTGTGGTGGTATGGTTCTGCAAGGTCAGTGTAACAAGTTTTTGGCACGTTTTGAAGTACCGATGCTTCTTCATTACGAAATCAGTCCGTTCCGATTTAAGAATTCTTCTGATCATTGTTTCTTCGTACTGATCGGTTGGTATTTTAAAGATTGTATTGATATGTAGAAGGTGGCCTTCATTCTATCGTTATTCTCAATTAAAGTATACGTTGCCATTTCAAAAGCATAATCGAAAACTATACAGCCATTCCAGGTGTCACGAATGTTACATTTTTGCTATTTTCAAAGTCTTTATTTTTAAAATGAAATGATTTTTGTCAACTTTTATTATTGGAATCAAATTTAGAAGAACAGTATCATTTTACAGAAAGAAAGTTGTTGGAATAAAATTTATTATTGCAGAAAATAAGGAAAAGATTCCGTCACGGATGTTAGAAGATTTGTGAACTCACTTCGCACCTTATTAACAAAAAGTGTGAAACTCAAGTCTCTGCCTCAGACAGTGAGATTCATTCTCACAGTGTCAATGTGTAAGCTATGCAAATCTCATGGCATGCAATTAATTCATAAACCGTAATCGGTAAATGTTTTAACTTCCAAGACAAAAAGGTCATCAAAATATATCTCCACTAACATAATGTTCAACCAAGAAGGACCTAAACCAAATAGTCCCACATTTAATGTCCCACACATAATAGGATCGAGATAGTGAAAACTACTTCAACAAAAATGTTAATCATTGGAGATGAATTTATACTGTTGATCGTGTGGATGATAGTGATTAATCATTGGAGATGCATTTAGTGTATTGATCGTGTCGATGATAATGCTTAATCATTGGAGAAGAATTTATGGTGTTGATCGTGTGGATGATGGTGATTAATCAGTGAAGACAAATTTATAGTTTGATCGTGTGGATGGATGATTGTGATTAATCAATGGGATATGAATTTATGGTGTTGATCGTGTGAATGGTAGTGATTAATTGTTGGAGATGAATTTATGGTGTTAATCGTGTGGATGGATGATTGTGATTAATCATTGGAGATGAATTTAGAGTGTTGATCTTGTCGATAATAGTGATTAATCATTGGAGAAGAATTTATGGTGTTGATCGTGTGGATGACAGTGATTAATCAGTGAAGATGAATTTATAGTTTGATCGTGTAGATGGGTGATTGTGATTAATCAATGGGATATGAATGTATGGTGTTGATCGTGTGGATGATAGTGATTAATTGTTGGAGAAGAATTTATGGTGTTGATCGTGTGGATGATAGTGATTAATTGTTGGAGAAGAATTTATGGTGTTGATCGTGTGGATGATTGTGATTAATCAGTGAAGATTAATTTATAGTGTTGATCGTGTGGATGGATGATTGTGATTAATCAATTGATATGAATTTATGGTGTTGATCGTGTGGATGATAGTGATTAATTGTTGGAGATGAATTTATGGTGTTGTTCGTGTGAATGATTTCACCTGTATATCTGCTCTACGAAACTACTATATGACACCCCCTGTATTTGAATTGTACTAATCTGATATGCAATACAAAATATTAATTTTACATATGGAGAGCTCTTAAAGTTCAATTTATGAGCTTTCAGTGTTGGTTATTCATTGTTATTGTGTGTATTGAAAATGTGGGTTGATTTAGGCCTATGATGAGACTGTATTTACTGATTGGTGTGTGTGTAGTGCTTTTACTGTAATTGTGCTGTCTGTACAGCAACTTGATAGCGCACAGTTTCAGGGGGTTGGCCATTAGTTTGATCTGCTCTTGAATTGTGGTGATATTTGTAGCAATTACCGCAGACACAAAGAGAGCTGTACAAAGTGGATTGATGATGCATTCAGCAGTGACTAACCACAGGGGCAAATCAGGACGGCTGCATTGTTAGAGTCATCACACAGCCGTAATAAAAATATGATCCGCACATAGTCAATCTGCACGTTTTCCAAGTAGTCGAGAATGGTGGTACAGCTTGTCGTTGGGTACCTCCATTGCTGAACGGCGTTGAGATTTGCAACTGTCACTTGATTTGGGAGGAATGGAATATAGCTCTGAAGCCGAGTTTACGTTTCAGATTGGTCTTTTGTAATAAATCTGGCTTTCCTATTCATTAATAAATTAATTGCATTCTTTCACACATTCGTGTACTTTTCACTCATTGATTCGCATATTATTCATTTGTTTCTTCAATTTTCGTATTCGTTTTTGACGCAACCATTCTGTGCATCTTCGTTCGTATACTCGTTCGCATAGGCTATCCTTTTCTTCCTTGATGAATTTACTATATCATGTATTTAGGGTGACCAGATTTACATCGATAAAAAAGCGGACAAAAGGCTTAAAAAAGAAGGATATTGTTCGAAAAAATAGGACAGAAAATATGTACTTAGATTTAGGCTTAAGCCTATATTATACTATAAATTACATCTATATCAATTTTATTACAAAATATTTACAGTACAGATTTAGGCTTATATCATACTTAAAAGTATGTTAATATATATTTTATTACAAAATAATTATGATAAAACTTAACAATAATAATAATAATAATAATAATAATAATAATAATAATGATTTTACAGTTACATATATTATGAAAGACAAGGGAATTATAATATTAAAGATGACAGAAAATCTCTAATTAGATTTAGGCGTAGGCATACATTATACTTAAAATGATGTCAATATAAATTTTATTACAGCATACTTACGGTGATAAAACTTAATACAGTAATATAATAGTAATATGCGTTACAAGAGCGGTATGTTGAAGTTTTCATGTTCGAGGAAAAGTTTGAAAAAGCGAAACCTAGTTGAGCGTTTTTAATTTCCGAGAATTGAAAGAAAACATACCGCTCGTGTATCGTACATTATTTTGTGCGAAGATCGTTTATTACATACCTGAAAGAGGAATTTCTAATTAGTTGCAATGAAATCTCCATCTTGGTTTGTGTTCAATGACGGCAAATTTGCAAAACAAAGATATCTATCTTCAACATTGTTGCTTTAAAATGTTTTCTGTGTTTACTATACTCCAGCAGACCGTGATATACGTCTGTCTTTTTCTTTCCCCCAGTCTGTGGTGAGTCTGGAATCTTGTTGATTTTTTCACGGCTTCCTTAATGTTACTTGCATCACGAATGCAGTAACTTTAGTGGAGTTGTAGAGTTTACTTAATTTTTGCAAATATTTAAAAACAATAATGAACAGTGCAATTTAGGTGAAATTGCAGTGGTAAGTTTCCAATTTATAATTGTTACTATATTGAACGTCTCTAAAAATAATATGTTAAAAGCCTAAAGCAGTAAAATCAATATGTCACTTAAGCGGTAAGAAGAGGGAAATTGTTATGTGTGTTAGGTTGGGAATACTGAATGTGGAAATTTAGACTTTCCGCGGATTGGTTTTGTGCGGAAACCAAGCAAAGACGCACGATCTCGCACAAAATTACTTTACAGTTAGCTACATATGAAAATAACAACCATAACAAGTAGGACCAAAGAGAGTTATGATCGTTGGCAAAGAATATATTCCGTCGATGCTGCTTTTTTCATTTACTTATTAATTTTTTCGCCCGTTCATTAATTTTTTTTTTTTGGTAAGTCATTTCTTCTTTCACTCATTTCCTTCCGTTCTCTTATCAGTTCTTTCATTAACTCATTAATTTTTTCAATAGCTCACACATAATTGATATATTTGTTGGACCATTAATTTACTGAATTGCTGAATAATTTATTAGATCGCTAGCAATTTAATTCCATGTTCAATAATTCATAATTTATTGAATCACTGATTAATTAATTCACTCGATTATGAATACGTTCGCAAGTTAATTAATATATTCGTTGGCTAATTAATTAATGCACCCGATCATTAACATACTTGTTCGTCCATTTATTTACTCGTTCACCCCCAAGTTTACTTATTCGCGTATGAATTGAATTGATAGTGCATCACTTTATTCGTTCGCTCATCAATTTACTCGATCGTCCATCATTTCACTCATCAACCCATCAAATTTACTCGTTGACGCATCGATTTTACTCGTTGACCCATCAGTTTCACTCGTTCACACATCACTTAATTATTTCCGTCATCAATTTTCTCGTTCATCTATTGTGAAACGCGTTCTCTCCCCCATCCCCATGTAATTTTAATGGTGTCATCAATTTACTCGTTGCCCCATTAATTGTACTCGCTCGCCTATCAATTTACTCGTTGACACATCAGTTTCACTCGTTCACACATCACTTATTTATTTCCGTCATCAATTTTCTCGTTCATCTATTGTGAAACGCGTTCTCTCCCCCATCCCCATGTAATTTTAATCGTGTCATCAATTTACTCGTTGCCCCATTAATTTTACTCGCTCGCCTATCAATTTACTCGTTGACACATCAGTTTCACTCGTTCACACATCACTTATTTATTTCCGTCATCAATTTTCTCGTTCATCTATTGTGAAACGCGTTCTCTCCCCCATCCCCATGTAATTTTAATCGTGTCATCAATTTACTCGTTGCCCCATTAATTTTACTCGCTCGCCTATCAATTTACTCGTTGACACATCAGTTTCACTCGTTCACACATCACTTATTTATTTCCGTCATCAATTTTCTCGTTCATCTATTGTGAAACGCGTTCTCTCCCCCATCCCCATGTAATTTTAATGGTGTCATCAATTTACTCGTTGCCCCATTAATTTTACTCGCTCGCCTATCAATTTACTCGTTGACACATCAGTTTCACTCGTTCACACATCACTTATTTATTTCCGTCATCAATTTTCTCGTTCATCTATTGTGAAACGCGTTCTCTCCCCCATCCCCATGTAATTTTAATGGTGTCATCAATTTACTCGTTGCCCCATTAATTTTACTCGCTCGCCTATCAATTTACTCGTTGACCTATCAGTTTTACTCGTTACTCGATCTTCCATCGATTTACCCCACCAATTTTGCTCGTTGACCCATCAATTTTACTCGATCTCCCATCAATTTACTCGTTGCCCCATCAATTTTATTCGATCTCCCATAAATTTACTCGTTGCCCCATCAATTTTACTCTATCTCCCATTAATTTACTCGTTGCTCCATCAATTTTACTCGTTGCCCCATCAATTTTACTCGTTGCTTCATAAATTTTACTCGTTGCCCCATCAATTTACTCGTTGCTCCATCAATTTTACTCGGTGCCCCATGAATTTACACGTTGATCCATCAATTTACTCGCCCCATCAATTTTACTCGATCTTCCATCAATTTACTCGTTGCCCCATCAATTTTACTCGTTGCCCTATCAATTTTACTCGATCTCCCATAAATTTACTCGTTGGCCCTTCAATTTTACTCGATCTCCCATCAGTGTACTCGTTGCCCCATCAATTTTACTCGTTGCCTCATCAATTTTACTCGTTAACATATCAATTTACTTGTTGACCCATCTTATTTTACTCGTTGCCCCGTCAGTTTTACTCGATCTCCCATCAATTCACTCGTTGGCCCATCAATTTTACTCGATCTCCCATCAATTTTACTCGTTGCCCCATCAATTTTACTCGTTAACGTATCAATTTACTTGTTGACCCATCTTATTTTACTCGTTGCCCCATCAGTTTCACTCGTTCACACATCACTTAATTATTTCTGTCATCAATTTTCTCGTTCACCTATTATGTACCACGTTCTCTCCCTCACCCCCATGCAGTTTTACTCGTTTGTCCGTCAGATTTGTCTTTCGCCCATTTATTTAATCCTTCGCCAATAAATATTTTTTTTTGTGCCTGTTAATTCACTTTCTTCCGCTCGTTCAGTCATTCATTCATTGATTGATTTATTTGTTCATTCACTAATTGTTTCGTTCATTATTAGTCAACATATTCGTTTTCTCGTTCATCATTGTTGCCACTCGATTATTCGCTCATTAATTTTTATATATTCTATAACGCATTTTTCACCAATCCATTTAGTTATTCATTAATCCATTGGTTTGTTTGTTTTTCGTTTACTGAGCTGTCTGTTACTCGTTCTTCCGTTACATTTCCTCTCAAAACAACTATTCACCCACAAGTTATTCATTCTCACATCACTCTTCATTGTTTCATCCCCGTTTAATTCCTTCAGTCACTCATTCGTCTCATGTGTTCGTCTGTAGCACGAGAAGTCGTACGTTTCTCAAATCGACCGAAATATAGAGAAAATTGACCTTACAATTTCTAAATACAATGCATTTTTTTTGTACGTAGAGAACTGTGATACAATGCTTTGTGCAAAGTTTGAGGCATCAGAACTTTATAGTTTTTAAACTAAAAATATTTAAATTTATCGTATTTTCAAACATTTGCAACTTTAAACTGTTGTAGCTCCGAAACCCTTTCACCCAATGATCAAAATCATGGTTTATTTCGATGCTGAGAAATTAAAGTTTATATTGACATATAAACAGATTTTCTTACTTTTTATGGAAATGGAGGAATTTAGATTTTTCCTCATTAAGACGCCTTTGCTTAGAAAAAAATATTTTAAAAATATATAGTTGGATTCCGCATTGAAAGTACAAATAAACACATATTTTTTACTGATGGTATGTTGATAAGAAAGTATTGAAAATATCAAATAAAGAAAATAAATAGTACGCGCATGAACTAACCAGCTGACTGTGAGACGGGAGCTAGCCGAGACAAGCAAGGCCAGGAGACAAACACGTGATGTTTCGTCTAGTAACGCATAACTGGGCTAGCTTTATCACAAGTTTTCATAAACACAGGAGTAAAATGACGCCCAACGCTCGCTTATCTTCAGCTCTCGGTAAGTGCTTGCGGTACTGCGCCGTTCAAGTCTAGGCGTGTGAAAATAATTTATTTAATATCCTCGAAACTTATTGCCATACCACTAAGCAAACAATGCCGAATCCCTCTTAATAATGCAAGGTTTTTTCTCAGTATTTTTTTACATTTTTACAAATAAGCAAAAAGCCTAAAAGCAAGTAAAATCAGATTATCTGTCTCTCTGTGTACAATAAAAATAGATTACTTCTTATCATAACCTACCAAATGTCAGCTTCAAAATGAGCTCTCGTTCAATGTTCTGCAGTAAACGGTTCCAGAGTTCTGAGCGCTGAAAGAGGCTTGTTTTTATAAAATACGCTAAATTTGTCGCTCAATAATACGAAAACCATTTGACTTTCGACAGTATATTTTTGAAAATGCACTCATCTCAGCACCTTGTATAAGTAGGGAAAAATTAGAGTATAAAAAAGCGAGGTTTTTTACTGATCGATTTCATATGGAATAGCCCGAACGCTGGTTTTCCTGCTATCTCACTCTGCACAATTGTGAGCTGATCCCCATTTTGACTTCTGCTTTAAAACTCCTCAAACTGCTCTCAGGTGCGGCTCCCAGGTCACACAACAGTAGCAGTTTCCATTAGACGTCCGGTCCTCCAAATTGTGTTAGACTTGAGTGGGGGGGGGGGGTGACGCTATTCTCCGGGGCATTGTTCGGCTCGGACATCTTCGTCTTCCTCTTGATGGACGTCCGGAATTAATTTCATCCTTCTCTCCCCCTCCGCCTCCAAATCCATTGGGTCACATCCAACATCATTCCCTGCTGCCCTTTCAGTCTTGCACAGACGGGGATATACAGAGCTGGGGGGTGAATTCTATTGTAAGAAATGTCTGGCGCCAATAAACATCTTCACGACCCCCTGTCGCACATGCGACTTCGAATTGCGAGCTCAAACTTCGTAGCACGATAGCACATACTTGGATACAGTCGGAAATATTTAACGATCCTCAAGCTCTGAAGGTTGGCAGGCTTGAGATACTTTAATTTAACTCTCCAGAGTTGACGCCAGCGTTTGTAACGCATTTCCTATGAGCGTATTCCGCATCTCACCGGTGAGCAATCCGATGACATCACGGTGTTCCGAATTCCACCGATGACGTCATTGATGCTCCACCGGTGTCGCTCCGGTGCCATCAACTTGCAGAGGTGGTGGCAGTCTCCATCAGCCGCTATTAGTGAATCTGATTGGTTCTTGTATAGGGCGGGAATTAGCAGACGAATAACATCGTGCACTGTTGTGTCATGGCGGTGTGTTCTGCTTTAGTTCTGCTGTATTGTTTGTAATGAGCACAATGTAAAAACAATGTTAATGGCTTATGAGCGAACATGTCAACGGACCAGTTATTACTACCGGTTCAAGAAATGAGTTGTTTATGATCTCTTTTCTTTGAACGAGATGGCAGTACGAAAATTTCGAAAAATTTTGCTACCGTAGCACAGATAACCACTTACACGGTCGCCATGACAGCATCGATTCTTCCAGCAGTTTTGTTCCTTATTTTCGTTGCAACGTGACGTCATTGATCCCACCGGACCGGTGAGATTCGGAATACGCTGTATGACTATTACACTTTTACTACGTCATACTACTTTTGATCAATAAAACGGTACGAAAGGATGTATTTCAACCAATCATGGCTGCTTATAACACAATTTTATCGCGTCCCTAGCATTTGTTTAATTTTATCGTGTCCCTAGCATTTGTTTCTATGTTTGCCAACATTTCAAACTGCGCTGGTCTGGACGTCAAAAAAAAAAAAAAAAAAAAAAAAAACAGAAAATTACAAACCACTCCAGTCGATGCACAGCAGTTTCAAATATGACTCGCATTGGCATTCAAGAACAAGAATTAATAAAGACCACTGGTCATACCTATGCATCTTCCCTGAAACCCTATTTACAAATAAATGAAGAGCACCATTCGGAAATTCTGAATAAGTTGAGGAATACACCATGTAGGCCTATATCAACGAGTTACACTTCTTTTACGCACACGTCCAATATAATATCAACTGAACCACAGTTTGAAAATTGTACATTCAATAATTATTCCTTTTAAAATTATTCATGTTTATTTTTTTATGTCATCGTCGTTAATTAAAACTTTTCTAACACTTGTATATATTATTTAGGTTATGTTTTAGCTTCTGTTAAATGATATTATGGATAGTCACGTATCAGAGATTGTTTAATATTAAGATTTATTGAAAATCATCTGTCAAGTGACGTTGATTACTGGGATTCGGATAATTGAAGTGGAATGCAACTGTTTTAATAAAAATGAAACTGAATGAACAAAGCCTTCTTGACTAGTAACACTGCTTTCGTGATCTAGATCGAGAAGGCATTGCTAGTAATCACCTACAGAGTTCAATGAAGATTCCATAGTTGGCACAACTGATAGCAAGATAACAGCTAATCATAACACACTACTGCCATCTAGCATGCATCTAGCGTAATATTTGTAATGTTGAGATGGTACAATAATACATTTGAAGACAGTTGTATTTTCGTAAGCTAATTAATATTTTATTGTATTGGAGTACTTCTAATTTTTATATACTTTCTTCTAATCGTGTAATAGTCGATTAAATCCCACTCGAGTTTTGATTTTCTCTAGATAAATCTGCTCGTGTTTCACTCAAAATGAGATTACTGTTGATAATTATCGGATTGAGTCTTTCTGAATCCTTCCTCGGCCATGGCTTCTGTTTTGGACAAAACAATGACGAACGATCGAGTGCAGGTAACATACAATCTGATAGCCTTCATAGCATTAAGTCGCGGCCAGTTGTAACAAGAATTTAGTTGGGTGTGCCTACACAAATCTCAATGTATTCAGTATTGTTATACTAGGTTTATAATATTTGTTTTATTTTCCTCGTATAACGTCTGTATTCAACCTGGGAGCAACAGTAACAAATATAAATGACACTCGGGAGGAAATTAAACGCAGAAGAAATATCGGAAATGCCTGTTATTATTCGGTTGAGAAGCTTTTGTCATCTAGTCTGCTGTCAAAAAATCTGAAAGTTAGAATTTATAAAACAGTTATATTAGCCTACCGGTTGTTCTTTATGGTTGTGAAACTTGGACTCTCACTTTGAGAGAGGAACATAGGTTAAGGTTATTTGAGAATCAGGTGCTTAGGAAAATATTTGGGGCTAAGAGGGATGAAGTTACAGGAGAATGGAGAAAGTTACACAACGCAGAACTGCACGCATTGTATTCTTCACCTGACATAATTAGGAACATTAAATCCAGGCGTTTGAGATTGACAGGGCATGTAGCACGTATGGTCGAATCCAGAAATGCCTATAGAGTGTTAGTTGGGAGGCCGGAGGGAAAAAGACCTTTAGGGAGGTAGAGACATAGATGGGAAGATAATATTAAAATGGATTTGAGGGAGATGGGATATGATGATAGAAAATGAATTAATCTTGCTCAGGATAGGGACCAATGGCGGGCTTATTTGAGGGCGGCAATGAACTTCCGGGTTCCTTAAAAGCCAATAAATAAGTAAGTAAGTAATAATAATAATAATAATAATAATAATAATAATAATAATAATAATAATATCATGAAGGAATTTGAATATTATGTGAACTGTTATTATGTGCATAAGCATTTGACAATTAAAACAAGCAGCCTACTAATGTTAAAGGGAATTGATTGAGTATTTGTCACTATATTCGCGAAATGTCTTTCAAATACGATATCACAAGAGTTATCTCTTTTGGTAATTCATTTCCGTTACATATTTGTGAATTATTATCGACACGATGATATTACATGTGATCATATTGCAGTCATTTATAGCTCTGATTGGTTGAAATTCAACGGATTTTTATACTGTATCGGTGGATACGACATAGTCACATAATTATAACACTATTGAGAATGTGCCCACCGTCTTATCCTGAGTGAATTTCAGCAGAAATCCGAAGCCCGAACTTGGCTAGATCGACTGGAGCAGCTTTCTAACGAAGTTTCTGAATTGAGGGAAAGTAAAAACGAGAAGAGAAGGACAGAGATGGTGACAGAGAGGGAAAGGGAATCTTTCATCACCATATACACCGGAAACCGGAAGTTGGCCATATTGACAGGGGGGCCCACTCTCTTGATTGCTCGCTAATCATTTTATGCCACGTATTCGGAACACCCGTTCTGTAAAAGTTCACAGGAAAAAAGAGACGATCAAGAGTTCTCGATTGAAACCTCTTCCGCCAGGGGCGTCTGCACTTTTTTATGTGCATTATGAATGGAAAAGTTTTAATTAGACTGTGGAGTGGTGCTCTGATAAGCAGTCAGCGTGGTTGTGGCGCCTGCATGTAGCTGAATGGCTCAGCTGTGGTGTAGTGATCGGTGCAAGAACCAGCTAAGTCACTGTGGGCAGAACGAAACGAGGCTGTAAATTGCAGGAAAGCGTGTAAGGAAAATATGACACAAGCTGGAGGCTGGAAAAATGGGGGATAAGGCAACAATCTAACGAAATATTGATGAAGTAAGGAAACGAATTGGATATAGAATGGATATAATGGAGTAGCAATGATAGGACATTGAGGAATATAGTTGTGAGGGAAGAATTAAAAAAAGTGTGGTTGGAAATAGAAGATTAAAAAGTAGAAATAATTAAGGAAGAAAAGAAATGTCCCTAGAGAAAGAAATACGATGAAGTAATAATATAAAGTAGACAAGTTTTTATGTACAAAAAATGATAAGGAAAGTAAAAACGAGATATAAGTATAAGGAGAGCAGAAAAGAGGTATAGGGATGAGGAGAGCAGAAAAAAGTATAGGGATGAGGAAAACAAAAAAGAGATATAGGGATGAGTAAACAGGAAAGAGGTATACGGTTGAGGAAGGCAGAAAAGAGGTATAGGGGTGAGGAAAGCATGAAGAATGTATAGGGACGAGGAAAGCAGAAAAGAGATATAGGGATGACGAAAACAGAAAAGAGGTATACGGTTGAGGAAAGCAGAAAAGAGATATAGGGGTGAGGAAAGCAGGGGAGAGGTATAGGGATGAGGAAAACAGAAAAGAGGTATAGGGGTGAGGAAAGCAGAAAAGAGGTATAGGGGTGAGAGAAGCAGAAAAGAGGTATAGGGATGAGGAAAGCAGAACAGAGGTATAAGGATGAGGAAAACAGAAAAGAGGTATAGGGGTGAGGAAAGCAGAGAAGAGGTATAGGGATGAGGAAAGCAGAAAAGAAGTATAGGGATGAGGAAAGCAGAAAAGAAGTATAGGGATGAGGAAAACAGAAAAGAGGTATAGGGGTGAGGAAAGCTGAAAAGAGATATAGGGATGAGGAAACCAGAAAAGAGGTATATGGATGAGGAAAACAGAAAAGATTTATAGGGGTGAGGAAACCAGAAAAGAGGTATATGGATGAGGAAAACAGAAAAAAGGTATAGGGGTGAGGAAAACAGAAAAGAGGTATAGGAATTAGGAAAGCAGAAAAGAGGTATAAGGATGAGGAAAACAGAAAAGAGGTATAGGGGTGAGGAAAGCAGAGAAGAGGTATAGGGATGAGGAAAGCAGAAAAGAAGTATAGGGATGAGGAAAGCAGAAAAGAAGTATAGGGATGAGGAAAACAGAAAAGAGGTATAGGGGTGAGGAAAGCTGAAAAGAGATATAGGGATGAGGAAACCAGAAAAGAGGTATATGGATGAGGAAAACAGAAAAGATTTATAGGGGTGAGGAAACCAGAAAAGAGGTATATGGATGAGGAAAACAGAAAAAAGGTATAGGGGTGAGGAAAACAGAAAAGAGGTATAGGAATTAGGAAAGCAGAAAAGAGGTATAGGGATGAGGAAAACAGAAAAGAGGTATAGGAGTGTGGAAAGCAGAAAAGAGGTATAGGGATGAGGAAAACAGAAAAGAGGTATAGGGGTGAGGAAAGCAGAAAAGAAGTATAGGGATGAGGAAAACAGAAAAGAGGTATAGGAGTGAGGAAAACAGAAAAGAGGTATAGGAGTGAGGAAAGCAGAAAAGAGGTATAGGGATGAGGAAAACAGAAAACAGGTATAGGAATGAGGAAAACGGAAAAGAGGTATAGGGATGAGGAAAGCTGAAAAGAGGTATAGGGATGAGGAAAGCAGAAAAAGATACAGAGATGAGGAAAACTGAAAAGATGTAGGAGTTATGAGGAAAGCATAAAGAATATTATATATTATATAGCACTGCGGAACGCAGAAAAGAGGTATAGGAATTAGGAAAGCAGAAAAGAGGTACAGCGATGAGGAAAGCAGAAAAAATGTAGCCTATAGGGATACGGAAAATAGGAAAGATGTAGGAAGTATGAGAAAAGCAGACAGGGTATTATTTAGCACTGAAGAAAGCCTGAAGGTGTATCGGGATTAAGAAAACATGAAACATGTGTAGGTATGAGGAAAATAGAAAATACATAATATATTGGGTATATGAGGGAAGTAGAAATGATATTATATAGGACAGAGGAAAACATAAAAGAGGTAGGCCTATCGCTGGCTGAGAACCAGACTGTTCTAAGTCCAACTTTTTATAAGAAAGAAATCTGTTTTTTCATTGTGTTTCAGTTCTTGTCTGCATAAATGAATCGAACAAAATTGTAAATATTCCTCTCCATAAGGTTGCTATGAAGCTATTCCAAATTGTTTTATAAAGTTTTGAATGTCAGGAGCTTAAATGGTAAAATGGACTTGGAACAGTCTGGTTGTGGGCCATCGATATATTGATGAGGAAAGTAGAAAAGAGATGTAGTGATTAGGGAATATGGACACAAATATGTAGAGAAGGAAATATGGGAATGTGAATAGAGAATATCTAGGAATGTGGTTAAAGTAAAAAACAGAGAAAATGGAATAATAAAAATAGGAAGGAAAGATAATAATAAAATTGTAGAAAATGTGTGACGAAATGGCGTAAAAATAATTAGAGAGGAAAAATGGAAATCAGAATATATAATGATGGAGAAGAAGGGAGTAGGAATCTGAATAAATTAATAAATTAAAAAGGATGGATAACTGAAGAAAAATAAGTAGAACATAGTGAAAAAATGCTTTATGAAAGAATATAAATAGAAGGAAGAATGTTACAAAGAGACGAGTTACAAGAGGACAGAAAGATGAACAATGAAAGAAGTATAAGAGAAAGAAGATGATTTAAGAATAGTGAGAAAGAGTGTTGTAAAGAAAGGAAAGAGAAGAAAAAGGTGTAGGAAGTAAGAATGAATTGTTGGGTGAAGCTATGAAGAAATTAAAATAAAAAAAAAAGACAAGCAGAAATTTGGCAGAAGATAGTGGATAAAGAATGAGGGAGGATTCATGTTGCAAAATTAATTTATAGGAGAGAAATGTAGTTAGAGGGATAAAAGATACGAACGGAAGACATCAGGCTCGTTTATTAAGGATAAAGAATGTTGTGTTGGAAGAATGTGTGCTCGGTGGGGAAGCTATGAACAAAAATGCACTAACTCAATCCGAAGGTCCCAGAGAAAAGGAAATGTATGGAAAGTGAAAAAATATATGAGAGGAACTAGAAAGATATAAAAAAAAAAAAAAAAGAGAAAGAAGTATGGAAGTGCACAAGAAACTTTTTCTTTTGTTCGTAATACCGGCGGGTGTAACCCCATTAACTACTGAAGTTAAGAGTTTGAAATTTTGCCAGTGGTAGAAAATCTTGACACACAAACTTACATAAGAATTCTGCGGTGCTTTGTGGCCATACGCACTGGGATGTGCTTCGTTATTTTCCTGTTCTGTAGAACAGTGTTTCTCAACCTCCGGGCCGCGGTCCGGTACCGGATCCTAGCACAAATTATATCGGACCGCGAGATATTCTCCTGGGATTTGCGATTTTACATTTCTAAACAATTTCCACGAATAAATATTTTATATTTGCAATATTCGTATGATCATGTTTCCCCGTCTTTCCAAAATCTGTCTTGGCTAAGGCTAAGCGATCGACGAGCCCTGCATTCTCTTGTTCTCTTACTTCAAATTTTGCGCACCGCTACCCCAATATATTTGGCTTCTCGTTTTCACACTTTATCCGCATATCACCAGGTCTCATCATAACAATTTACTCATTATACCCTACCACAAGATATCTTTATATTCTTTATCCTATACAGTTTCAGTTGCTAGAAACTGGAACTCGCTTTTCTGTTTTCTTGACTTAGCAAGACTGAATTTGTACAGAAGTATCGAGTGTGGGTAATTTTTGAAAAACTCTTAATGAGCTTTATTCAAAAACAAAAAAAAATATATTGGATGTTCCATTTAAAATAAGAGAATTGGAGTTACTTCCGGTTTAACTGGAAGTAGAAAAAACTCTGTAATACCATTATTGAATTCTTAGCATATGGTTATCCTCACATACCGAGTTTCATATCGCTGAACCGTATGCTTCAAAAGTTAGGTGGTGCGTTTATTATTTTAATATTCGATACACTTTTCTGTTGTCTTGACTTAGTAACACAGAATTTGTACAGAAGTATCAGGTGTGGGTAATTGTTGAAAAGCTCTTAATGAATACTATTCAAAAATAAAATAATATATTGGGCGTTCCATTTAAAATAATACCATTATTGAGTTCTTAGCATATGGTTATGCTCACATACCAAGTTTCATGTCACTGAACCGTATGCTTCAAAAGTTATTTAGGTGGTGCATTTATTATTTTAATATTCGATACACTTTTCTGTTGTCTTGACTTAGTAACACTGAATTTGTACAGAAGTATCAAGTGTGGGTAATTTTTGAAAAGCTCTTAATGAGTACTATTCAAAAATAAAATAATATATTGGGTGTTCTATTTAAAATAAGAGAGTTGGAGTAGAAAAAACTCGGTAATACCATTATTGAGTTCTTAGTATATGGTTATCCCCACATACCAAGTTTCATGTCACTGAACCGTATGCTTCAAAAGTTATTTAGGTGGTGCGGGACTTTTAACTAACCCTGTATATTACAATTATTAACATTTTGTGAGCGAATTTTAGGGATATATTATTTACATTTTTATTTTATTCACGAAATAGTCCTAATAAATGTCACTCGAGGTCTGAGATTACTACAGATAAAACAGATAAAACTAAAAAAAAATTGTGAAAACGTAGATACTTTCTAATGACATGAAAGGTATTGTACAAAGAATTTAGACATGACACTTAAAATCTGGAGAGATGAAAATTTTTGAGAACATTCAAGTTATTTGTTTTTAATTTAAATCCCTCTTATACTACTGAATTTATAAGCGTGAAACTTAAATACATAATTACTTATATTCAATAGCAGTGTATGTACAAAAAATTAAGTCTCTAGCTTAAAAATATAAAACAGAAATTTTATCTATCGCCTCTCTTAAGGATGTTCAGTTCACCACATTGTGCAAATATCTAAATTAAACAAAACTTTTTGAGGTCTGCCGAAGGATGCACTAGAAGGAATGGTGATCGAGAGAAGAGTACGGTGCAAAAGAAGATATCAGATGATAGCGGCATTAAGATACAGTGAAACTTCCCAATAGCGGACACCGCAGGGGAAAAATTAAATGTCCGTTATTGAGAAGTGTCCGCTATTTAGAAAATCGTTAGTATGTATACAGTACATTAAAATTTCTCATACGTATTCCACACTATATTTTACAGTACAGTACAGTAGACAGTGAGATTGTTTACAGTATTCATCCACAGAGAAGTCGTACCAGTAAATATTTTGTAAATGAAATAAACATCACTCACTGTACCACTTCACCTCACACAAAGAAATCTAGAATTGCATTCTCAGTGTATGATTTTAAAATAACAGTTTTTCCCACATTAAACTTTGTGGCCAGCTCGCGAACACTTAATTTCTCCTTCTCACTATGCTTTACAATTCCACTTTCTCTTTTAGTGACAAACGTTTACGTTTTTGTGACATTTTTAATGTGACTGTACTTCTGAACACTCAACTTGACAAACCAAGAAAGTACAGACTGCTCACGTACAGTATCACAACTAACAACTGTGCTGCTTACCTTCAATAAAGTACAAGAACGTTCAAACGCACGATATTGATTTGCAAAGAATTCCGTTAGAATTCCGTTTACTTTACAACCGTCTTTTTCTTTTTTTCTTTCACGCTGTCCGTTATTTGGAAGTTTTAATTGTTGTTTGGAGATACATTTCAGTGTCCGCGTCCATTATTGAGAATGTCCGCTATTTGGAAGAATTTTATCATAAGGGCCAATGTTATTTTGCAGGGGAATTTTAAAATGTCCGCTATTGAGAGGAGTCCGCTATTGGGAAGTGTCCGTTAAGGGAAGTTTCACTGTATATAGATCATATGCCGAGACTAAGAGGAAGGCAGAAAATAGGAAAGATTGAAGAATGCTGGGTTTGCAGTGAAAGACCTGCCCTTGAACAGAAAATCATGAATGAATGTAACATTCGAAAGGTTGGGAGCCATTGGGATAGGCCTTAGCGATCATTTCGGTACGTTGATGCCAAGAAACTTAAATGCTCGTTCTGTCACAACTGCAGCTGGCATTGACCTTAAATCATATGATTGCATCCCTCCCCCCCTTCCACGCCTTGCAGCAAGTAATTTCCTCTGAAGCTTGCCTCTCTCGTGGCCACGCGTATGTTGACATATCTAACCCAGTTTTTATTCCTGGAAATGAGCCATTAACTTGGCTTGGTTTTAATTAAATTGCTACAGTACGCTGGAAATCATGGGAAAAGGATATGAACCAAGTGTTCAGGGTTGGTTTTTCTCTGTTAACTCTGTCAGTGGACATAAATTATCTTTGGTTACATTGTATGATTGCAACATTGATTACATATCTTCCTCATAATTTAACTGCTTAAATAGAATTTAAATATAATTTGCTGCTTTTAGATGTACCGTAAACTAACATGACTTTGACCCACTTAGCTCATTTACAAAAAAAAAGTGTATGTATATATCTTCCATGACTCGGTTAAGAGAGAAGTTTTATATGATATTCTTATTGAATTTGGTATTCCCAAGAAACTAGTTCGATTAATTAAAATGTGTCTCAGTGAAACGTACAGCAGAGTTCGTATAGGTCAGTTTCTGTCAGATGCGTTTCTAATTCACTATGGGCTAAAGCAAGGAGATGCACTATCACCTTTACTTTTTAACTTTGCTCTAGAGTATGCCATTAGGAAAGTCCAGGATAACAGAGGGGGTTTGGAATTGAACGGGTTACATCAGCTGCTAGTCTATGCGGATGACGTGAATATGTTAGTAGAAAATCCACAAACGATTAGGGAAAACACGGGAATTTTACTTAAAGCAAGTAAAGAGATAGGTTTGGAAGTAAATCACGAAAAGACAAAGTATATGATTATGTCTCGTGACGAGAATATTGTACGAAATGGAAATATAAAAATTGGAAATTTATCCATTGAAGAGATGGAGAATTTCAAATATCTGGGAGCAACAGTAACAAATATAAATGATACTCGGGGGGGGGGGGAATTAAACGCAGAATAAATATGGGAAATGCCTGTTATTATTCGGTTGAGAAGCTTTTATCATTCAGTCTGCTGTCAAAAAAATCTGAAAGTTAGAATTTATAAAACAGTTATATTACCGGTTGTTCTGTATGGTTGTGAAACTTGGACTCTCACTTTGAGAGAGGAACATAGGTTAAGTGTGTTTGAGAATAAGGTGCTTAGGAAAATATTTTGGCCTAAGAGGGATGAAGTTACAGGAGAATGGAGAAAGTTACACAACACAGAACTGCACGCATTGTATTCTTCACCTGACAAAATTAGGAACATTAAATCCAGGCCTTTGAGATGGGCAGGGCATGTAGCACGTATGGGCGAATGCAGAAATGCATATAGAGTGTTAGTTGGGAGGCCGGAGGGAAAAAGACCTTTGGGGAGGCCGAGACGTAGATGGGAAGATAATATTAAAATGGATTTGAAGGAGGTGGAATATGATGATAGAGACTGGATTAATCTTGCTCAGGATAGGGACCAATGGCGGGCTTTTGTGAGGGCGGCAATGAACCTTCGGGTTCCTTAAAAGCCAGTAAGTAAATATTATTATTATTATTATTATTATTATTATTATTATTATTATTATTATTATTATTATTATTATTATAGTGTGTATGAACTTGAAAAGCTTGAGGGCTGATGAATGTTAAGCAGGTAAACATTCCTCATGCTTTAGGAAAGCTGTCGTAATGGTGCACAGCGTTGCTGCACAGGCGGTGATGTTTGCGTTGCTTCCCAGCTAATGCTGCAACAGGGGCCTTTTGGAGCCCCTCGGAGAGCCATTCCGTGAAAAGCTGGTGGCCTCTCTGATGGGCCACTGAACCGTATTGTAAGGCAGTCGGGGTTCCGGCTAAATATTAGATAAAGCTGAGAGCATGCGGAATCAAATTATTGAAGGGAATGTAACATGCGGTCCGCAGTACGTCTAGCGAAGCAATATTCAGTTTTCCATCTAGGAAGGATGTAGATCGTACATGGGCACAATTTTCGGTTACGTGAGGCACTCGATTTGAAATAATTTACTAGGAGAGGAGACTGCAGAGTAGGATGGGAAATATGAACTGCTGGGACCTGCGTCACCTTATCGTAATCGCTAAGGCGGTCAGTGGCGAATTATTAGGAAAGTGCTTGGTTAACGTGAGAGACTCGAAAACTTTTATTCAATTTGGCAAATTAATTCGGCAGCTTTAATCATAAACCTCTTTACTATTTCTCCATCATTGAATTGGTTTAAATCACAGGCGAGAAATTGCGTAACTAGCCAATAATATTCCATCACGTTGTCTACGTTTATTTTCTTGAATATTCTGGCGTTTCTCAAGATTACTTAATAGATTTGCACGTTCTCGACCTAAAATAATTTCAGAAAATCATATTTCGTTTTCCACGCACATTTGATATATATTTTTTATAAATTTCTTTTGGAAATAATACGTACAAACAACATTTAATTCCTCGTACCTTTTAATGCAGCGTGTTTAAGGTATAATGTCGTATTTAGAATACTATGCAAATGTTAAGATCATAAATTTTCTTCGGAAAAGTACGTAAAATAACATTTAATTTGTCTTACCTTATAATTCAGCATGTTTTTTTATGACATGAGGAGTAATGTCGTTGTATATTAAATTTATTAATGCCTAATAGGATTTTCGAGCATAACATACATAGTTTGTTCTCCCCTTCTAAACAGCAAACAAACTCTTCCTCCCATTTCTCATGAAATAATAGTTTTCTAACGCGTACACACTGCTTTGATAATGCCATTATGCCACCACTGATATTGCTTATGAAACTGATATAGAACGTGCCCACGGCTAGGAGCTACGTGAAGGAGGAACGGGGACTGTGAAGATGATGTCACTCTGTGAAGGTCAGTGAGGCACAAATTCTCAAGTGAGGCACGATGCCCATCTCTGTTGTAGAGGAAGAATGGTCACTATCACCAGTGCTTTGTGGTATGTGAATTAAGAGTTCGGTCAACAATATACTGTAAGACGACTGTGATTTTATTATTTATTTTTTTCTACTATAGTGCGTAAAGTTGAATTTTACTCACTGTTATCAGTGCGTAAAGTGTAGAGTTCCCATATTCTGAAATCTAAAAATTCTGACATATTCATCTCACCAACGAACTCCTTGCACCAACTTCGTGATTTATATCAATTTTGCGGCTTCTACGTATTTATCATTAGATCTGATTTTCTTCAGCAATTTCTTGTTACTCTACAAATAGTCAAACATTATCATGGGTCAACCAACAAAGAATATAGTGTGCAAATCTGGCTTTCAGGTAGTAGCTCCCTGTAAAGCAGATTTGAATAATTTCAAGGAAAAATTATTGTGACGGTATCGTGTATAGTTCCTGGGGTAGCTCAGTCGGGAGAGCATTCGTGCGCTAAGCGAAGGATCCCGGGATCGATACCCGGACCCGGAATTTTTTTTCCTTGAAATTATTCAAAGAATATAGTAGCTTTATTGCAAATTTCGTTACATTACCTTTATGTTATTAGAAGAGAATTTATTAGGACTATTTCGTTTACATGACGTAATTCCATTTTCGGACAATGAACTACAGTATAATGGAATTTTGAATTCCACCCAATCACAGTCATACATCGCAATAATTTCTGCAGCTCGATTTATCACTATCAATTTATCGCATCGTCGTTCTTTTGTTTAGTCAGTGTCACCAAATGTTTCCACACTGTGATGTTTTTGTTTTTTCCCTATCTCAAGTACAGGGACATCATTTTATTTTTACTTCAATTTTTATTGTACCTGAGTTTTTGAATGTACTTCACTCCCACCCCTTCTACTAAGGAAGTTCCAACTCCACACAGAACCAAGACCGCAGATAGTAAGCAGTACTGGGTTACTGAGTATAGTACGTTCCAGAAATATGTTCGCGTTTTCCAGTGACGAAAGAGCTTTCAATATTGAATCATATTTTCGCACAGGTACTGTCCGTTTGCCTACGTCGCATCCCGATTTCCCCCACCTGCTTCTGCTTGCCCCTCTGTAAAAGCTGGGCTGTCTTAGCTCTTTTCTGAAAACATTAATTTCTCTTAGGAATTGGACGTTTACGTAATATTATACAGCTGTTTAATTTAACTTAAATAAAAGAGCCTCGTTAAGTAATTAACTGTCACGTGATTTCCTCCCTTTCTACAATCCTGCGGCATAACCACTTGGACGGACAATAGATAGCATGTCTGAGTAATTTTATATTTTCGGGTCGGGCAGAAGTGAAGATTGAATTCACAGTACGTAGAGTAGGTACAGAATTATTTCAACATGAGTTACTAGTACGAAGGACGAAACTGGCAATTGGAATTAGATGCAATAGTCTATAGTGCGATAATATGCACAAAAGAACTGAAGCCTTTATCGAAATGAACGGCCACCATTTTCAAAATTGTGTTTAAATATTCATATTATGATTATTTTTCAATTTAACTTCATTCTCTATATTGTACGCTAATGTGCTGTAGACAGTATAATATACACTGCATAATGAATACGTTCACATGGATAACTCACTTCGTGAGTAAAAACACTTATTCTTAATACAGTACTGTACTTAGATTAAAGAAAAACCTAATGAAAATTATCAAACTCAAAATCGCGATATTTCCTACTTTACGTAAATGGATGAACTACTTTTCTTCCATCCTATACCTAGTAGAGTGATTTGTGTTTTACGCCAGTATCATCGAACTCCAGTCTTGGAGGGGGGAGCAAGCGGTGTTTCCGGTTCTCTAAAGGTATAGACAAGTTAATATTAAAAATGTTAGTAAAAATAAAATGATGTCCCTGTATTATAATATTTATAGCGGTTTAATGTTTGAACTGACTTTTGAAATACCCTTACCTATATTTGGATGACTAAGAAAATGATAGTAATGCAAATATGTAATTTATTCAGTACGAATATAAAATAATAATAAGAAATTACTATTAAATTGTAGACTGGTTGATTAACGCTTGTGCTAATGAATGACGAAATACTTAACCCATTTTGTAAATGAATAAGTAGCCTAAATACTTGTCTAACTGGAAGAGAAAATTCTGAAAATAAATAGGAAAATGTATGAGCCGAAAACTTTTATAATGAGTTCTCGTTTGTGAAATGCAATTACGTTGGAAGTAGTAGATACTGTCAGGTGTGTTCGTTGGATGCTGCTGATCCTACAGGAATTCGGCGCACACAACACGGATCCGCTGTGCTAGATAATTTACAGATTGTCACGGCTGTCTACCCTCTAATTCGAGGGATGTGGGCGCCATTAACAAAACGCTTGTTACATGCGGCCGACGTAACAGCAGCAAACAAGCTCTACGAACACAAGGCAGACATGCAAACGAACTTGCTAAGACGCTGACATCCCATCAGAAGGGTCAGAGTTCCGTTCTCCACACCTCTCACGAAAACCTAGAATATTAATTTTAAAATAGGCCTTATATTTCATAGGAGTTAACATTCTTATAGAATAATTTTAGTATTGCTACTTTTGCTTATCAAGTGAACGCGGTAAGACTTAAAGCTGCAAGCCGTAAGGTCGCTGGTTCGATTCCCGATGAGTTCATCAAGTTTCTCTATTGATCTGATTCTTCCAGAAGCACTATAGCCCTGGGGTTTATTCAGCCTTTAACAGAAATTAGTACCAGGGGCGTTTACTTGGGTGTAAAGGCGACGGGCACGTAGAACTGACATCCATACTACCATTAATGCCGTTTGTTTGTGAAGGTGGGATGCCACTTTTCGTTCTGCAAAGGAATTTTACAGTGTTATATTAGTTCAGATCAAATTTCTGCACATTTAAAGTACAAAACTAAATTGTTTTCAATCGTTATCATAAGTAGAGTCCTGCGTTTGATTACCTAAAACCTCCAAGCAATCCGTAACAGTGTAGGTATGTATGGAGTATAGATCGGCGGCATCCAACGCTACTTAAGTTCAGGTCTGTTGTTCAGTGAACATACTAAAACAAAACAAAGCTAGGCGGTTGGAAATGAGTGCTCCAATAGAAGAATTTGGTAGCTAACACGTCATTAGAAAATAAGTAAATGTATTTTATCTGAAACAAGGAAAAAGTGTTCATTTGAAACACTTAAATATTTTTATAGTCATTGATTCTACTTTGTAGAGGTTCGTGAGGCACGGACTCTAAATATTATGGTTTATTTTAAGTTTGTGCTGAAATTTATATTTTTTCGTTTGTTAATTCCAAACTTTATTAGATCTAAAGTATCTAGACGTGTTTCACTTATTGTAAAATTCAGGGTAGACAAATTCCGGGCCCCAGGTAGCTATGGAGACTAAAAATTGTATGTGGCGCCTGAATTGTTTATAGAGTTCAAAACGTTTTAAGACATTGATCTCTTTTATGTTACTACAATACTGTGGCCGGGAGGAAAAAGGTCTTAAGTTAATTTTTTGTTAAAATGTGAGTTTTATATATTCTGAAAGCGGAAAACAATTCTCTACAATCTGGTAAAACGGCTAAAGTTAAATAAGACTTCTGACTGGATTTATAGAGCGTTACCAAATGTCCTAAGTACTTTTTGAATCGAGCACACACAGAATAAAGGACTTAAGAATATTTAATACTTTATTCCTCAGAAACCATCACATGTTTACTTTCCATGCTTCCCTATTAAAAAGATCTAACTTGCATTTTAGCCATTTTATCACATACTGATGTCCTTCCCTTTTAAAACTTTAAGCACCAGGATAAACAGCCCTATAATTGTTTGAGACCCATTTTGCATTACTAATAATTTACATTTCTCATTTATTTTTACATGAAAAAGGTCTTATGTTTAAATAGTCCCGTCTACTCAGTTTGGGTTCTAGTCTTAAAAGGGCTTAACTGCGGCTATTTTTGGAAATAATCAAGAAAATTGTTAAATGAGTAACATTACCTATTTTAGAAGAAATATAAACAAATAATATCCAGCAAAAACCTCTTAATTAAAAAACTCTATAATTGAAACCAATTTCAATCTTTCTACTGCTCTCCTGAAAAGTATAAAATTTTTACTTAAGACCTTTTTCCTCCCGGACATAGAATTAATATATAATATTAACAAAAGCGAATGTGTTTTTTTAATTAATATGGTTTAAATTTTTTACGCATCTCAAAATATTGTCCTATAACTCAAAGCGTCTGTGACAGCGTGTGCATTGCGTAGGTATTTAATATTTTTTAATATTTTCAGTAAATATATTGTAACTTTTAATTCAATAACAACGTGGTTTTTATTTCCAAATTTAATCACACACTCGTCAACAATGGGTATTTCACTCAACACTGCAACACAGTATTCGTTATTGCACTCCATAGAGCGACAATGACTATTCACGTGTATTATTGGGGAAGAACAACAATGCAGTCCTAATTTCAACTATAGTCCCGTCGCTCTAATTTCCGGCAGCCAATCACGTTGCAGGTCGGCTACATTTAAACGTGTGCGTCTTTTTATTCACTGATGAAGATGTTATGCATTTCCTACGCCTCGAAAAATACTTAATATAATCGCTCGCCATTTTGGCTCTTTCGTTGGCGTTCGCAGAAAGCACACGAGGACGTTATTTGCCGCTCAATTATTTGCTCAATTACAGTGCGTTTGATTTATTATCATAGGAGCTACGACATGATAATGTTTAACGGTGTGGAAGATAGATCCCTCGCCTGGTAGCTCGGCAACGAAAGAACAAAAATGGCGAACGATAGTACCTACCTAGACATTGTAGAGCCTTGACTTCCTAAGACGTAAGCAAAGAGCAGGAGTCACGCCGGGAATAACAGCGTCGCGACTATATATTCAAAGTATATAGCTTTGAGGAGTTTGTCTTTCAAAGGGAAATGAGGTAAGTTTAAATTTATTGCATACGGGTACGTTATCTTGCAGTGTCACCAGTAACATATCTAAAGTTTTTTTTTTTTTTTTAATTTTGGTATATATTTTTTTCAATAATATGGAACAGAACTTTTGAACTACCCTGTATTTTAAAAAATATGACGATTATTTTACATTTTCTGGAGGTCTACAGTCATAAATTGTTAAATATTTCAAATGCTTAACAAAGATTGCTATATAATTTTGATGGGGATAATTTTATTACTCTCTAGTACAGCCGTGGCGAGAACGTGACTCGCGAGACATTGTGGCTCGCAGTGATAGCTGTGCATTTCGCTTGTTTCTAATCTCCGCCAACCCCCACCCTCTCACTCACTGGAGTCAAACTCCGTTCCATTTGTATTTGTCTCTGACCTGCGAGTGGCATATGTCTCTCTGGAAACCATGTACGAAAGTTCCAAGTAGGATGGGAGGACGCATTTTTTTACTGTCAATATGATGAGAATATTAAATGTATGATTTCTTCACAAGTAGGCCTATTACGAGGAAAACCGTTGTATAACATAAAACGGCATTAAACTACATGTTACTGATGACACATTAAAAGGTTAAGTGTTATTGTTGTTGTCATCATAATCATCATCATCATCATAATCATCATCATCTCTGTACGTCGATCCTTTTTCAGCAGATGTACGAATAATGCGGTTAGCTCTTCAATTTGAACTCGCTGATTTACTATGTGATGTCAAATGAAAGCTAGATGTAAGGACGTGACAACTGTTGAACTTTCAAATCTTTGCCAAAAAATAAATATCCGAAGCTTCGTTCTTTCGCTTGCTACAACTCACGTTTGTGAAAAATTATTTTCAACAATTAAAATGGTAAAAATCACATTTAGATCACGGCTGACAGACAAATACCTTCGTGATCAACTACGACTGGCAGTAAGTGACATAATTCCTGATTTTGAAACTTTGTCGCAGAAACATTCTGAAGACAATTAATTTTAGGTTGTGATATTGTTCATTTCTTCCTTCGTTGCACGTACTAAACATTAGTTTGTGGCCTTGTACTGTATAAAATTATATTTAAGTGCTTGACGTAAGGAAAATGAAAATCCGTTAATGTCAGACAGTTGCTTCACTTCCCCTTCGGATGTCCGCCTCCCTCCATAGGTGCTATGCACGTTGCAGGTTACACAGTGGCTCGGCGCACGATTACATTTTCGCCACCGCTGCTCTAGTAAGTTGAATTAGACCTTGGTAGCAGGAGAGTTAATGACATTACTTACTGTTCACCCTGTATAATGCAATCTATGGAGTCTGATGTATCTGTCATATAATCAGTCCAACTGTATAGACATTCTTTCGTCTTCCTTATCAATATATCATCTCAGGGTTCTTTTGTTCTTCCCCTGAAGAATATTCAAGTCATAGTATGCCTAATGTCTTAATTCCTTCAAGTTGATTATATACAACCTCTATGTTCCACCCCTGTCATTTACACTAGGGAGGGTTGTTGGCGCTGTGCAAGGGGGAGGTTGGATAGGGTAGCATGATGCACAAGGGACATGTAATTTCCGAAATGGACGTGTAATTTGAGTTTCAGGTCCACGGACCTGCTGCAGGGAGCAGGCTAGCTTGATTAGAAATTTCGCTACTTTACCTCTGTTGTATTGCGGGAGGAAATTTTTTTGTGAATTTTTGGAGGGGTGGAAAGGAGTGCAATAATGGTTTAATTTACCGTGAAATGATTTTTTTCAAGGTAATCTTGTTATAATTAATCTTATAACAAACAGCTCGTCTGTTCGTTGTTTTGTGCATGATCTACAGGGATAGTATAAAGACTGTATACATGTATCAGGTATTACAGAGCGAAAGTCACTGCTTTTTACTGGCAGCGAAGCCCTTTCTGCTACATCCTCCTGTTTGGTGTCTGTGCCTAGAAAATCCAGGAATTTTCTGTGTCGTGTATTTGTTCCTCAAATTGAGATTAACTTATTTTGCCTCCAGCAGCAGCCTCGCAAAACGCTTATTATGTCGTGAAAGAGTTCAACCTGATCACAACTAAATAAATTCTACAATGCTTGCAGAGTGTCGGCGGAAGAGTGCAGCTATACTTGGAATTAGACGTTGGCGATGGGAACCCTGAATAAGGAGATGCAGGACTGTGAAGGTTTAGAGGAAGGTGAAGATGAATAACATTTTGGTTATGGAGATAATGAGGATGATGATGATGATGTCAAGATAAGGATTATAGTGTCAAGGATTATGAAGTGTGTTATAAAGAAGGTGAGCAGGACTAAGATGGTAACAGAGTATAATAGATAATAAGAAAACTAATGTGATAAAGATGATAAACAGGATGAAGGTGATAAAAATACATGTCCACGGTAAACAGGATGAAGAATATAAATATAACAAAATAGATCTGAACGTGACAAAGGAAATAACTGTTATAAAGATGATATATAGGCTAAAGAGGATGAACAGGATGAAGATGACATAGTAAATGGACATAATGAAAAAAGTGACGATGCTGAAAATGATGAAGATTGTGAACAGGATTAGATGGTTAAGAAAGTAGTAACAAAGCACATGAACATGAAAAAGGAAATAAATGTGATAAACAGCATGAAGATGACAAAGATTGTAAACATGAAGAAGATAATAAAGATGATAACATGATGATAACAAAAATTTTAACATTAGGATAATAAAACTGATAAACAGCATGAAGATAATAAAGATGATAAACAAGATGAAGATGATAAACATGATGATAAAGATGATAAACAGGATGAAGATGATAAAGATGATAAACAGGATGAAGATAATAAAGATGATAAACAGAATGAAGATAATAAAGATAAACAGGATGAAGATAATAAAGATAAAAAGCTGCTAAACAGCATGAAGATAATAAAGATGATAAACAGCATGAAGATAAAGATTTTAACATTAGCATAATAAAGGTGATGAACAGAATGAAGATAATGAAGATGATAAACAGCATGAAGATAAAGATTTTAACATTAGGATAATAAAGGTGATGAACAGAATGAAGATAATAAAGGTGATAAACAGAATGAAGATAATAAAGATAAACAGGATGAAGATAATAAAGACGAAATGCTGCTAAACAGCATGAAGATAATAAAGATGATAAACCGCATGAAGATAAAGATTTTAACATTAGGATATTAAAGGTGATGAACATAATGAAGATAATAAAGATGATAAACAGAATGAAGATAATAAAGATAAACAGGATGAAGATAATAAAGATGAAAAGCTGCTAAACAGCATGAAGATAATAAAGATGATAAACAGCATGAAGAGAGTAAACATGGCAGAGTGAAGGTAATGAAAGTGATAAACATGATGAAGATAATAAACAGGATGAAGATGATAAACAGGGTGAAGATAATAAACAGGATGAAGATGATAAACAGGGTGAAGATAATAAACATGATGAAGATAATAAACAGGATGAAGATGATAAATAGGGTGAAGATAATAAAGATGATAAACATGATAATAAAGGTGATAAACATGATGATAAAGATGATAAACAGCATGAAGATAAACATGACAAACAATGAAGATAATTAAGACGATAAATAAGATAAAGATAATGACGATGATAAACAGGATGAAGATAATAAAGATGATAAACATGATAATAAAGGTGATAAACATGATGATAAAGATGATAAACAGCATGAAGATAAACATGACAAACAATGAAGATAATTAAGACGATAAATAAGATAAAGATAATGACGATGATAAACAGGGTGAAGATAATAAAGATTATAAACATGATAATAAAGGTGATAAACATGATGATAAAGATGATAAACAGCATGAAGATAAACATAACAAACAATGAAGATAATTATGGCGATAAATAAGATAAAGATAATGACGATGATAAACAGGATGAAGATAATAAAGATGATAAACAGAATGATAATAAAAATGATAAACAGCAAGAAGATAATAAATATGACAAACAGAATGAAGACGATAAACAGGATGAAGATAATGAAGATGATAAACAGGGTGATAATAAAAATGATAAACAGCAAGAAGATAATAAATATGACAAACAGAATGAAGACGATAAACAGGATGAAGATAATGAAGATGATAAACAGAATGATAATAAAAGTGATAAACAGCAAGAAGATAAATATGACAAACAGAATGAAGATGATAAACAGGATGAAGATAATGAAGGTGAAAGACAGGTTGAAGATCATGAAGATGATAAACAGGTTAAAGATAATAAAGATGATACACAGGATGAAGATGATGATATAGAGAATGAAGATAATAAATATGATAAAAGCATGAAGATAATAAAGATGGTAAACAGATGAATATAATGAAGATGATAAAAATGGTGTTGAAGCAGATGAATATGATGTAGCCTAGTTAATGACGATGGTAAAATGATAAGATAAGCTTGATAAACTTGACAAAAATTTAATAGGATAAAAATAATAAACATGATAAGAAAACAGATGAACATGATAAAAATGGCGATGGTTTTTATTTTTTTATTTTAGTAGGTTATTTTACGACGCTTTATCAACAGCTTAGGTTATTTAGCGTCTGAATGAGATGAAGGTGATAATACTGGTGAAATGATTCCGGGGTCTACCACCGAAAGTTACCCAGCAATGGCGATGGTAAAAATGATAGCAATAATGATAAAGTAAATAACATATTTAACAGAGAATGTTGTGATAAAGAAAATTATGGTGCTGTAAATGATAAAATGACAAAAATGAAGATATTTACATGATCAAGAAGGTGATGACATAATTGTGGAGATCGTGAAGATAATGGTGATGATAGAGATGACAATGAAGATGAAGGTGATAGGGATAATGCAAATAGAAATATAAAGGTGGGCGTATTACAGATGAAGTAGATGATAACGATAATGATGATTTTTGTGATATCTAGAATGATGATAAAAGGCTAAAGAATATCGAGACGATGGTAGAGATAGATATGAAGATTTTGGTTATGATAAAAAACATTGTGAAGATAAATGAAGACTATATAGAGGACGTTAATGGTTAATATAATGAATAATAATGATAATGAATGTTATGAAATTATGATATTGATGATGCTGGTGATACGAATGGTAATGAATAAGAAGAGAAATATGAAAAATTTGATGACATAATGGTGATGGTGATGAAAAGAATAGGGAGAGTCTGTTTTGCTGACCAATTGTTTAATTTCCCCTGCAACTCAGATCCCATCATTCTGACCTGATAATCTAACAGTTTCTTTTATATATTAATGAGAAATTGAATAAAAAATTTCACAATAATTGATCTCTTCTTTCTGTCAGTTACCTTAAAAACTATGTTGAATTATCGAGAGTTCATAAATCATCCCCTCATCCATCATTGTCTTAGTGGACCTTGAAGAAGGAAAGAACAAACGGAAAACTGAGCGATATATCAATCATAGTCACCTGGTTTTGAAGTTTCTTCGATTGAGAGGTTAGAGGGAGGTTTACATAAAAAAACAGTATAAATGGTATCCTTAGAATTGACCTCAAAGCTTCAGAAATGCCTTAGATCTTCGAATTATAGTTTCATTTGCTCTCAAAGAGACTGATTTCACAATGTAAAACACTGCTTAAATTTAACATTTAAACTATTGAACTTTTGAAAAAATTCCGGGAGAAATGCAAGTCTGAATGTATATAAAGAGTTCTGATAAAAGGGGACGAGGGAAGAAGGAATACAGACGGCAAGTTGTATAAAATATTCAGACGTAGTAATCTGGGAGGCGTAGGAGAAGACCGAGTTGTCAGTGGAGTGTGCAGGAGATACATTAGTAATGGTCCACGGCTTCCAGTGGCGGTCAGACCCCAAAATCTTCTCCTTGAACTTGCGTAACGAATGATTGCAGATGGCATAATCAAGAACTAAGATTTGTACCCATGGAAACGTAAAAAGAGAAAGAAAAGAAAACACTAACGATATCAACTACAATTTCATGCTCCTAACTTAAGTAATACGTAGGCCTATTCGTACAAGGTTCCTGTTTTTATTGTTTATTTTTGTACGTTTTTTCATAACTGGTGTAAAATCATATTTATTTATTTATTTGTTTATTTATTTAACAGGGCAAAGCCCCAATTACAATAGACAGCACAGATATTCGTTTAAAAAACATACACTTGCATATAACATGAAAAAAGAGATCAGATACAAGTGGAAATACAAATTAAAATGGAAAATGAGAAAAGGAAAGAAAAACAAAAGAACAGACAAATAGATACTAACTAAATAAAAGACACAGATATAGATATAAATGAAAAATACAAAATAAAATAAATAAAAAATAGTTAGCTATATATAATAAGAGTAATATAATACAGTTATATGAACACTTTTTAATGATTGAATAAAATTAATAAAATCGGTTAAAAACCATACATGTTTCGGAGGAATGCTCCTCCATCTTCAGTGGTAGTACTACGACACTGGTACAGATGTTCGACCGCGTAACGTAGCTTAAGGAAGACTTCGAAGCGAAGCGAGCATCAAGTCGGCCGTGTTGCATTTCAGAATAAAACAAAGCACATACTACAGTAAACAATATTGCAGGAAGGCCATGATCTGCAAGAATGCTGACATATTTAGAGCTCAAATTAAATTGGTTATTAAAAACTTAACTTACTAAAAATAATTTACAGGTTCGATTCTGTGGTGTGTAATTTTCTGGGTACAGCTGTGTATTGGATATTAAAAACTACAAAACTTGAGGTGGTTTGATGACATTATTACTATTAGAAATGAAATATTATTGTAGTTAATGCCGTGATGTGACTATTTTTCATTAATTATACATATTAATGCTATTGATGATATGGGGTATATAAGTAGATGTAGAGAATAACTTAAATTAGATTTTGATTTCTATATTTTACTGAGTGGTGGCTATATAGTATATATATTATATGTTACTGAAAGCTATAAAACGTACGTAAGATAATAATATTATTACAAATCAAATATTTTTATAGTTATTAATCAAGTGGTGTTGGGTCTTTTCATATATTTAATGGCGGTGTGGTGTAGATATTTATATGCGTGGTTCTCTTCAGTATTGCCTCGAGAGAGAGTATCTTTCATTATTATGGAAGCAAATAACTTTCAGAATGTCTGTTATTCTTCATTGAAAATAAATCTGAAAAATGTTTATTTGAACGTGTAATGAACTTAGTTTGCAGCATTTGCTGCACAAGCCACTAGTTTTATATAAAATCGACTACCTTCAGTATATTAATAAGAAAATGTTTGTATTCCATGTAGGAAATGCAGAAATCTAGATCCCATGTTTTACATATTTCATTGAAAATTGAACACATTTTTAACACTCTGAATTTTTATGTGATGAAGTGTCCAAATTCAACGTCGCAAATTTCTAGCGCAATAATTAACAATAGATCCCTATTAGAAACAAATGTGTTAAATTGGAAAAATCATATCAAAGAAATTACCCCCAAACTAAATTCAGCTTGTTTTGCTATTAAATCTATGCAAAAGATAGTAAATATCAATACCTTAAAAACAATATACTTTGCATACTTCCACTCGGTAATGAGTTTTGGAATAATATTCTGGGGAAATTCCACAGATAGTAACAATATATTTCTATTACAAAAAAGAGTAATTAGAATAATAGTAGGTGCCAAATCTAGGGAATCTTGTAGGACTATTTTCAAAAAACTACAGATAATGCCCATGGCTTGTCAGTATATCTTTTCATTAATAATCTTCCTCTTATGTAATCGTGAAAACTTTGTAACTAATTCAACAGTTCATAGCATAAATACACGTCAAAAAAATTACTTTCATACTCCATCGGCAAGTCTATCGTGCTAACAAAAAGGAGTGCGTTATATGGCAGTAAAAATTTTTAATAGCCTCCTATCGATATAAAAAATGAAATTCAAAACATAAAATTATTTAGGGCCAAATTAAAGAAGTACCTAATTTCTCACGCCTTCAATTCTGTAGGTGAATTCATGACATTCAATAACACTTCATGAAATTGATACTAAAACTATGTGTTGTACTAGTAGACTATATTGTAAATCTCGTCTGTATATATTTCATCTAGACTGTGACTATAAATTAAGATTTTGTAATAGTATTAAGTTTTTTGACTTGTTCCATATTCTAGCTGTAAGCATGTATGAATACCATGGAATGTTAATAAATACAATACAATACAATACAATATAACAATTGACGATTTCTTAAATATGATGTTCTAGCGTTAATCTGGATTTGTGATAATATTTCGCTGTTATCCAGTAGACCGTTGAATATTTTATACAATAAAAGTTGTTCAGCAAGTAATCTACGACTGGCAAGAGACATTAAATTAAATTCAGCAAGTAGATTGTTGTACGAAATTTTGTTATGGAGGGCTGAACAATGATATCTTCTAAAATACAGATATCTAGAGAATCGTTTTTTAATTTTTTTTAATAAGTTATTATTCAGTTCTCTTCCAGAAATAAATATCATTCATTCCCTCCCTGTCAGAAATACAGACCGGGCAGTTTAAAAGTCCCCAAATATCGTTCGACCGATCGAGCCCGATTTAATTGCTGGTATTTCCCTCCATGAAAGAGCGACGCTCTTCCCGCCTGCAGGCCAGCCGTGAGTGAGATTTCATTAATAGTGTTCGTAACGGGCTTTCTCGATTTATATGGGAGCAGTGAAATTCATCGCTGCGCTAGATTTTGAGGAGGAAAGGAAGGCTTCGCTTCATAGATAGAGACGAGGGGTAGAAAAGAATACCTTTCTATGAAATGTACCTATAATAGAAATTATTTACAAGATATTGCATGTAATGTACAGGGTGAAACGAAAGTAATGTCATTAATAAGAAGGCGTTATTCTTTGAGATATTTAAAACTAAAAAGTTTCATGCAATTTTGTTCGTTTTTGCTTTCTTTTCGAGATAAAAATTGTGTTATATGAAATATTTCATAGTGTGTTGTGGGAAGGCCATTGGCTTACGGGACTCTGGGACTGAGTTTTGAAACTTTTAAAGTTTTTGATTAATTTCACATATGACGAGTTTGTTATTTGGGACTCTGGGATTGAGTTTTGAAACTTTTAAAGTTTTTGATTAATTTCATATATGACGAGTTTGTTATTTGGGACTCTGGGATTGAGTTTTGAAACTTTTAAAGTTTTTGTTTAATTTCAAATATGACGAGTTTGTTATTTGGGACTCTGGGACTGAGTTTTGAAACTTTTAAAGTTTTTGATTAATTTCATATATGACGAGTTTGTTATTTGGGACTCTGGGATTGAGTTTTGAAACTTTTAAAGTTTTTGTTTAATTTCAAATATGACGAGTTTGTTATTTGGGACTCTGGGACTGAGTTTTGAAACTTTTAAAGTTTTTGATTAATTTCATATATGACGAGTTTGTTATTTGGGACTCTGGGACTGAGTTTTGAAACTTTTAAAGTTTTTGATTAATTTCATATATGACGAGTTTGTTATTTGGGACTCTGGGATTGAGTTTTGAAACTTTTAAAGTTTTTGTTTAATTTCATATATGACGAGTTTGTTATTTGGGACTCTGGGACTGAGTTTTGAAACTTTTAAAGTTTTTGTTTAATTTCAAATATGACGAGTTTGTTATTTGGGACTCTGGGACTGAGTTTTGAAACTTTCAAAGTTTTTGATTAATTTCATATATGACGAGTTTGTTATTTGGGACTCTGGGACTGAGTTTTGAAACTTTTAAAGTTTTTGTTTAATTTCAAATATGACGAGTTTGTTATTTGGGACTCTGGGACTGAGTTTTGAAACTTTTAAAGTTTTTTTGTTAATTTCAAATATGACTAGTTTGTTACGTCTTTAAGTTTAAATAACAGTACGAAATTTCATCAAGTTTCATTCATTAGTTCTTTAGGGCCATATTCATAGACATTCTTAGCGCGGGCTTCCATTGGATGATCAGGGAATTAACGTTTTTCATATTCATAAACCAGTGTTAGCGTTATATGATATGAATCCTGTACAAGTTATCAGTCGATAGCCGAGTCTAGTTTAGCACGCTCGTAGCGAGGACTAGCGAAATGTCTATGAATAGCACCCTTAGATATTAATTTTCACGTATTTTAATGATACTAAATTATGCGTAAATTCAAAACATCCCTGACGGCTTCAGAATAGTTTTTGCTTTTGAAAATCTTCTGTGAAGGACTTACATTTTATGATAAAGAAAATTGCGCATGGGTTTTTAAATTTGAGAATTGGTTCATGAGATAAACATTTTCGGTATATGTAAATTATGACACATCTTTTATTTTTCCAATTATTTTTTGAGAAAAAAATATTAAACATTTTAGTCGTTAATTTTCCAATTTTTTTAAACTTATCACATCCTAAACACATGGTGATTTGAATACTTTCAACGGCAGAAGAAAACATGTGTCAATTTAGTTCACATGGTTTTGTGGACTTTCTTCCAAAATTTCACCGAGATTGAAAAAGAAACTGCATTCATCAGAGGATTTTGAATATTATAAAATGTTGAAAATTAAAAAATCGAGAAAACGAGTATCAAAGTACAACATGTATATGATATATACAGGGACATCATTTTATTTTTACTTCAATTTTTATTGTACCTGAGTTTTTGAATGTACTTCACTCCCACCCCTTCTACTAATGAAGTTCAACCGTCCTCCACAAAGATCCAAGACCGCATATACAGTCATAGTAGCCTTACGGTCATAGTAAACAGTACATTCCAGAAATATGTTCGCGTTTTCCAGTGACAAAAGAGCTTTCAATATTAAATCATTTTCGCACAGGTACTGTCGTCCATTTGCCTACGTCGTATCCCGGTTTCCCCCACCAGCTTTTATTCGCCAGCTAGTGGCTGGGCTGTCTTAGCTCTTTTCTGAGAACATTAATTTCTGTTAGGAATTGGACGTCTACGTAATATTATACAACTGTTTAAAATAACTTAAATTAAAGGGTCTCGTTAAGTAATTAACTGTCACGTGATTTATACGATCCTATGACATAACTACTTGGACGGACAATAGATAGTATGTCTGAGTAATTTTATCTTTTCGGATCGGGCAGAAATGAAGATTTAATTTACAGTACGTAAGGTACTCTTTTATAGAATAGGTACAGAATTATTTCAACATGAGTTACTGGTACGAAGAACGAAACTGGTAATTGGGATTAGGTACAATAGTATATAGTGCGATAATATGCACAAAAGAACTGAAGCTTGTATCGAGATGAACGGCCACCATTTTAAAAAATGTGTTTAAATATCCATATTATGATTATTTTTCAATTTAACTTTATTCTCTATATTGTACGCTAATGTGCTGTAGACAGTATAATATACACTGCATAATGAATACGTCCACATGTACAGCTCAGTTCGTGAGTAGAAACACTTATTGTTAATACTGTACTGCATTTTGATTAAACAAAAACGTAATGAAAATAATCAAACGCAAAGCGCAATATTTCCTAGTTTACGTAAATAGATGAACTACCTTTCTTCCTTCCTATACTTAGTAAAGTGATTTGTTTGTATATTATGCCAGTATCATCGAACTCCAGCCGTGGAGGGGGGTAGCAAACGCCGTTGATCCAGAGGTATAGGCAAGTTAATATTAAAAATGTTAGTAAAAATAAAATGATGTCCCTGTACTATCGATGTTCTTCCTTCCTATACATGACTACTACTACAAGACATATTTTTCTCCTTTATAACAGCGTGAAAAATGAACTGAATGAAAAGTAAAATTAGATAGAATGAAGAACAAAGTCTGTCAGAATGACAGCTGAGTGTCAGTTTAAAGGACTGCAGCTCCACGCACGCTCTGGTCCCTTTAAATTCGTCCTGAGGGACTTTAAATTGTCATAGGTCCAAAATAAACACAGATTTAGAAAACTGAAACATTATTTTGTTTTTTAGAGTTAAAAACAAAATTTTAATTTTGTATGGTTTTTTGTTGTTGTTATTTTCATTTAACCATCGCCGTAATAAAAGTGGGCTTTAAATTATCATAGGTCCAAAATAAGCACAGATTTAAAAAACTGAAACATTATTTAGTTTTTTGGAGTTAAAAACAAAATTTTAATTTTTAACGTTTTTTTTTTTTCGTTATTTTCATTGATCCATCGCCGTAATAAAAGTGGGCTTTAAATTATCATAGGTCCAAAATAAGCACAGATTTAGAAAACTGAAACGGTATTTAGTTTTTTAGAGTTAAAAACAAAATTTTAATTTTTAACGGTTTTTTTTTTTCGTTATTTTCATTGATCCATCGCCGTAATAAAAGTGGCCTTTAAATTATCATAGGTCCAAAATAAGCACAGATTTAGAAAACTGAAACATTACTCACTTTTAGAGTTGAAAACAAAATTTCAGTTTTTAGCGGTGTTTTTTCGTTATTTTCACCGATCCATACCCTTAATGAAAGTGAGCTTTAAATTGTCATACGTCCAAAATAAGCAGAGATTTAGAAAACTGAAACATTATTTAGTTTTTTAGAGTTAACAAAATTTTAATTTTTAACGGTTCTTCTTTTTTTTTCGTTATTTTCATCGATCCATCACCGTAATAAAAGTGGGCTTTAAATTGTCATAGGTCCAAAATAAGCACAGATTTAGAAAACTGAAACATTATTTAGTTTTTTAGAGTTAACAAAATTTTAATTTTTAACGTTTTTTTTTTTTTTCGTTATTTTCATTGATCCATCGCCGTAATAAAAGTGGGCTTTAAATTATCATAGGTCCAAAATAAGCACAGATTTAGAAAACTAAAACATTATTTAGTTTTTTAGAGTTAAAAACAAAATTTTAATTTTTAACGTTTTTTTTTTTTTGTTATTTTCATTGATCTATCGCCGTAATAAAAGTGGGCTTTAAATTATCGTATGTTCAAAATAAGCACAGATTTAGAAAACTGAAACATTATTTAGTTTTTTAGAGTTAAAAACAAAATGTTAATTTTTAAGGTTTTTTTTTTTGTTATTTTCATTGAACCATCGCCGTAATAAAAGTGGGCTTTAAATTGTCGTAGGTCCAAAATAAGCACAGATTTAGAAAACTGAAAAACTATTTAGTTTTTTTTTTAGAGTTAAAAACAAAATTTTAATTTTTAATGTTTTTTTCGTTATTTTCATTGATCCATCGCCGTAATAAAAGTGGGCTTTAAATTGTCATAGGTCCAAAATAAGCACAGATTTAGAAAACTGAAAAACTATTTAGTTTTTTTTTTAGAGTTAAAAACAAAATTTTAATTTTTAATGTTTTTTTTTTTTTCGTTATTTTCATTGATCCATCGCCGTAATAAAAGTGGGCTTTAAATTGTCATAGGTCCAAAATAAGCACAGATTTAGAAAACTGAAACATTATTTAGTTTTTTAGAGTTAACAAAATTTTAATTTTTAACGTTTTTTTTTTTCGTTATTTTCATTGATCCATCGCCGTAATAAAAGTGGGCTTTAAATTATCATAGGTCCAAAATAAGCACAGATTTAGAAAACTAAAACATTATTTAGTTTTTTAGAGTTACAAACAAAATTTTAATTTTTAACGGTTTTTTTTTTCCGCTATTTTCATTGGTCTATTGCCGTAATAAAAGTGGGCTTTAAATTATCATATGTTCAAAATAAGCACAGATTTAGAAAACTGAAACATTATTTAGTTTTTTAGAGTTAAAAACAAAATGTTAATTTTTAACGTTTTTTTTTCTCGTTATTTTCATTGATCCATCGCCGTAATAAAAGTGGGCTTTAAATTGTCATAGGTCCAAAATAAGCACAGATTTAGGAAACTGAAAAACTATTTAGTTTTTTTTAGAGTTAAAAACAAAATTTTAATTTTTAATGTTTTTTTTTTTCGTTATTTTCATTGATCCATCGCCGTAATAAAAGTGGGCTTTAAATTATCATAGGTCCAAAATAAGCACAGATTTAGAAAACTAAAACATTATTTAGTTTTTTAGAGTTACAAACAAAATTTTAATTTCTAACGGTTTTTTTCCGCTATTTTCTTTGGTCTATTGCCGTAATAAAAGTGGGCTTTAAATTATCATATGTTCAAAATAAGCACAGATTTAGAAAACTGAAACATTATTTAGTTTTTTAGAGTTAAAAACAAAATGTTAATTTTTAACGTTTTTTTTTTTTTTTTCGTTATTTTCATTGATCCATCGCCGTAATAAAAATGGGCTTTAAATTGCCATAGGTCCAAAATAAGCACAGATTTAGAAAACTGAAAAACTATTTAGTTTTTTTTAGAGTTAAAAACAAAATTTTAATTTTTAATGTTTTTTTTTTTTTTTCGTTATTTTCATTGATCCATCGCCGTAATAAAAGTGTGCTTTAAATTGTCATAGGTCCAAAATAAGCACAGATTTAGAAAACTGAAAAACTATTTAGTTTTTTTTAGAGTTAAAAACAAAATTTTAATTTTTAATGTTTTTTTTTTTTTTCGTTATTTTCATTGATCCATCGCCGTAATAAAAGTGGGTTTTAAATTGTCATAGGTCCAAAATAAGCACAGATTTAGAAAACTAAAACATTATTTATTTTTAGAGTTGAAAACAAAATTTCAAATTTTTAACGTTTTTTTTTCCCCCCCCCCCCCGTTATTTTCACCGATCCATAGCCTTAATAAAAGCGAGCACGCCACTGATGCCCGTAATGTTAAAAGCAGAGTGTATTCTAATGAGTGGTTTTCTTGCTCGGCCGTGGAGTACAGACGAACAACTCTGTAATCTACTGTTCAGTTGTTGCTTTCTAGCGTGAATGCTGGAATATTCTGCAGTGGTTAGGTGGTGACCACATGGCTCGCTCCTCGTGAAGCGAGTTTAATATAGTATGTGTGTGAGGTTATGGTTAAGGGAGACTGCATTCTGCAAGCCAAACTCTCCTTCATGCCACCTATGAACAGAGCTCAGAACTACTTATTCCATTTCTGTAATATTCGTGTAATGTATTGGGGGATGTCATACCTTTCTCTTGATTGCTTCGGTTTTACACTAACAATAAGTATAAATTAATTTAATTTTGTAATGCTACAAAAATAATGTTCGATGTTTCTACTGAAGTATACATTTTAATGTACAATCATGCCTATGACTTAGAACATATAAATGACGTTTTTATCTCCAGGGGTTTAAAATACGATCGTATAAGACTTAGGTGTAAAAACGAATAAACCGCAAACGTGTATAAGAAATAAATTAACATGGAAAGTGCATGAATTTTGCCGGCAATAAAACGAATAGGTCTGTGAAACACGGGTGAAACATGTGAACGAAGTTCTTTTGTACACCTGCATTATAAAAAGTATTTTATCTACTTTGATTATATAATGTGAACTCTACATTACTAATAAATATGTTGTAAATACATTCATTACGCAACTAGTTTGGTAATGATACTGATATTACCTAATTGGTTGCGTAATGTGAACCACACATTAAATGAATTAAAATGAAATTGATTTTATTTACTATAAACATTAACAAAAATGTGTTCGACACACCTTCTACATTTTTCGCACTAAAGGTTTTGATTTATCTAGAGACAATCAAAACTCGAGTGCGATTTAATTGACTATTATACGATTAGAAAAAAGTGTAGCAAGATTAGAAAAAATAAATTACTCTAATACAATAAAATATCGACTTACCCCAACACTAAACTGCCTTGAAAATGTATAGTCTTCTTGAATATAATCGTCCAGAGTTCAATGAAGATTGTATAGTTGACACAACTGGTAATAACTACTACCATCTAGCGGAATACTTGTAATGATGAGATAATACAATAATATATTTTCAAGACAGTTTAGTATTTTAGTAGGTCAATATTTTATTGCATTAGAAGAGTATTTTATTTCTTCTAATCTTTGTACACTTTCTTCTAATCGTGTCGATTAAATCTCACTCGAGTTTTGATTTTCTCTAGATAAATCAAAACCTCTAGTGAGATTATTGTTAATCAATTTGTTATATATGATCAGTAGACTTCGTGGAATTGCCACGAGAATCGTAAAGTTTACTGCGCACGCGGTATAGACTGTATGAGAAAGGGACGTGCGACGGACGGAGTATGCCTCTGATTTAAACACTGAGCAGTATACTGCGGTTACAATAAAACTTGTATCCTGTATTCAAGAAATATAATGAATGATCATTGAAGTAGGAAATGGCTAAACATGTAAATACACAATTATTTTGTAGTGAGATATATTAACTCTTAAAATTTAATGTAATATACTCACATCATCCTTTAATATGTGCAGTGAAGAGTTGCGTACATTTTGAGCGACTGCCAAAGTGAACCTCCTCCGATGGTCACTCAAACAGTTTTTACATTGGGAAAATGTACGTTCAACATCACACGATGTAATAGGAGCATATTTGAAGAACGGAAAGTCACTACCTTTTAGCACACCAATTTCCAACGGGTCAAGACTGGCTGCGGGGGTAAGGGTATTCCAGGGGCAATTATTTGGAACAGCAACACTCTCATTGTAGTATGTTTGATTGAATTCTTGTCTGCACTGAACAAATGTTAAGCTTAGACTATTCCAACCACAGTAATGCAAAAACAAGTGCTTACATAGGTATACATTAGCTGTAGCTGCTCTATCTATTTGGACCGGTCACATCTCTTAACATGAACTGCTTATACTACGAGACCGGACGGTCGCTCACCTCCTCTATACTACCGTACGTCGGCAACCTGATTGCATGCTGCGTGTGGCAATTCAACGAAGTCTAGTGATCAGAGATATTACTGAAGTACTTTCCGATATTGTAAAAAAGAAAAAATCTTATTATGTATAACTCGCCATGGCCTTCTTAATTGTCTGCGTAGAAGTAAACAGATACCAAACGATAAAGCAGAATTAATGTTTTTCTTGAAACGGTCATCCGGTAATATTTTAACATATTATAAGACTGTTGTGTAAATTGTTTTAATGTCGGGACCATTTAAGGATGGCTTTCGGATTATAATTCCAGGTGTTTTTAATATTGCTTTACTAAGCTTAGCTTACTGTAATGTATATTTTATATGACAATTTTTTTTTTCGATAAGAGAAACCGAAGTTCTTGGCTTACGAAACAAACACACTACCACGCGGTTAGCTATTCGGCTCTCCTTCTACAGGTACGCGTGTTTGAACTCCACTGTATATCAATGCAAAGCTTCTTTCCAGGTGATATATCAGTCATAAAAATCCGCCGTGTAAAGAAACGGAGACCACCCAAGAGCGTAAGAAGTAATAACAATAATTCAAAATTGGTGTTATACCAAGAGACAAAAAAACAATTGAAATGAATCACGCGGCACGTTCCATATTTAAATGACAATGAAACAGTAAAGTAAAGCAAAGCAACCTGCCACGGGGTATGCAAGCGAGCATTTATCGTGCACGTCAACATATATGACCCACGCTCTCGCATAGAATTAGCATTAGCTCCTCCAAACCAGACGTCTCTGACAACTTTCGCCATCTTTAAAGGACTCCATGGAGATTTAAAACGATCGACGCAACAACAGGTTTCTTTGGAGCGTTACAGAGCTCTCTAGCGATGAACCGGGGTCGTTTAAAAGGTGGAGGGCAAAGATGATCGCATATCATCATCATCATCATCATCATCATCATCATCGCCAAGAATTACTTGTTTTGGGCTAGGTGAATTGAGTTCCAAGAGATGTGTACCCTTTCATCAATACGTAAAATGGATCACATTATTTTGAAATTGATACGTGAAAGTGTTTTAAAAAGAAATTTCACTGTAAAAATGAAAATGAAAAAGAAGGAAAGAAGAAAAGGAGAGAGAGAGAGAGAGAATGCCGCCTCCTGGAAATTGCCGCCCCAGACAACCAGTGAATAGGGATTATAAAGAATGAACACTTCGCGTCGGTACCTTTGATGTAGCCTGACTGATTTCGATGACCTTCAAGCCAGCTAGAGCGTGAGATTCTGCTTTCTCCCTAGAGTTGGCGCTGACATCGCACCAGCTAGCAGTCGACACAGCGGAAATATAACACATATAATTAATACATCTAGGTACATTATGTACTCAAATAAAATAAATTGGATCCATAAAATAATAAATCCGTCATTAACTGTAATGTCTAGATTCTAGAGTTCCTTTATGATGAGAGTTGAGACGTTGACCCCAACAACAATTAAAATCTGTAATGATTTGATAGCGCTGAAAATGGAAAAACAAAACTCTTATGAGAAGTAAAACCATATACCTATATTATATTATATTATATTATATTATATTATATTATATTATATTATATTATATTATATAAAAATATTAAACGAATTCGATACTTAATTTTATAATGTATTATATTATTTTATAATATAATTTATTATATCTGAAATATAAAAAAAATATTATTACAACTAGTTTGCCACTGAGAAATAAGGAAAAGCTGTTAACTTGAATTTATTTGAAGCAAAGCGTTACTGGATTATGCAATAAGGTAGGCGATGTTTGGATCCTGTGTCTCAACTCTATACTCAATTATTATCTTAGCATATGCTCGATTAGACTAACCTCTAGCGCTTGAAAGTGGAACTAAACGCCGGCGCACAGAGAAACAAAACAGGAAAATTCGCTCAGTGTCCATTCTTTATAATCCTTATTCGCTGAGACAACTGCCTAGGTTGCCTAGGCCTAAATCCAGCACTGCTTCTAATCGTGTTCCACTTGCAGATTTATCTATAGAGACAAAAAGCTCTTAACCCCTAAATTGGCAAAGCTTCATTTCTCACACTAGTATATTAAACCGTGTCGGACCGTAAAGAAAACACCTATCGCAATGTCCATATTTTATATGTTAAAAAAATGTTATGTTTTATTTAACGACGCTCGCAACTGCAGAGGTTATATCAGCGTCGCCGAATGTGCCGGAATTTTGTCCCGCAGGAGTTCTTTTACATGCCAGTAAATGTACTGACATGAGCCTGTCGCATTTAAGCACACTTAAATGTCATCGACCTGGCTCGGGATCGAACCCGCAACCTTGGGCATAGAAGGTCAGCCCTATACCAACTCGCCAACCAGGTCGACATATATTTTATATTTTATATGTCGTACAATATTATAGTATTGTGAAATTTTAATTTTCCTACCAATTTTTTTTTCTATTGTTCTATTAAAATTATAGCATATAGCCTACTAACCTGTTGTATCCTATACGATACTTTATCAATTTAAGGTTTAATGAGATTACTGTTGAAAAGAAACATTGGAATATTTTTTTAAACATGAAAGTGAAAAAGTGATAACTTGTCCCGACCGGGAATCGAACCCGGGCCACCTGGTCTCGCGGTCATTAACTGTAAGGCTACATTTTTAACGCTCTGGCAGTTTTTGCGACCTCTTTCACAGGTTAGATATAAAACTTAAAAAAAAACGTATTTCACGTATTCCAAAAACCTAAAATGGTCTTTTTAAAACCCTTAAAATCCGGTCCCTAGTCATGTTATTGCTGGACATCTCAAAGAATCCGTGGTTCATTGCTGTCCACGCGGCATGTGTTGTGTTAGACAGTTCCTGTAGTGGGGATGAATGGCCTATAACAGTCCCCCACGAATCGCGCGATTGACCTCCGCAATTCATTCGCTCCTTTGTGAGCGCAGGACCAAGCGAGTGTCGTCGCCGCGGGGTGGGTTCAAGGCTCAACCCCTTCTGTGTCGTGCGCGAGAGGCCTGGCTTCGAATGCACTCTGCCCGGATTGGCATTAACCTTTCAAGAGCCGGGCTAGATCTATGGCACCTCTCTAACCGCACATCCCGGTGCTGCAGTCCTGATCTTGTTTCATAGTACCCTATGCTCCTATTCTCTGATATGTACCTTCTCCCATTCTCTTAATTGAAACCCTCTCCTCTATTCTTCTTTGCATTTCTCTCGTTTTCTCTTCCCTTTCCTCGTATATATTTTCTCTTCCAGTTTCCTTTTCGTCTCTCGCCTCCCACTCCTCTCTTCATCTTCTTTCGTGCCACGTCTTTTGTTTCTCTTCTCGTCCTTTCTGTCGTATTGCTTCTGCTATCTTGTCTTTCTTTTCATTCTTACCTCAATTCTTTATTCTCCTGTCCCTTGTCTCTTGTTCCTCTTCTCGTCCCTTTTGTCTGTCTCGTTTCTTTTCGTCCCTCTACTCTTCTCCTCAACCTCCCTTTTTTCTCTCGTCTCTTCTCGTCCCTTTTCTCTCGTTTCCTTTCGTCCCTCTACTCTCTTCTCCTTAACCTCCCTTTTTTCTCTCGTCTCTTCTCGTCCCTTTTCTCTCGTTTCCTATCATCCCTCTACTCTATTCTCCTTAACCTCCCTTTTTTCTCTCGTGTCTTCTCGTCCCTTTTCTCTCGTTTCCTATCATCCCTCTACTCTCTTCTCCATAACCTCCCTTTTTTCTCTCGTCTCTTCTCGTCCCTTTTCTCTCGTTTCCTATCATCCCTCTACTCTCTTCTCCTTAACCCCCCTTTTTTCTCTCGTCTCTTCTCGTCCCTTTTCTCTCGCTTCCTATCATCCCTCTACTCTCTTCTCCTTAACCTCCCTTTTTTCTCTCATCTCTTCTCGTCCCTTTTCTCTCGTTTCCTATCATCCCTCTACTCTCTTCTCCTTAACCCCCCTTTTTTCTCTCGTCTCTTCTCGTCCCTTTTCTCTCGCTTCCTATCATCCCTCTACTCTCTTCTCCTTAACCTCCCTTTTTTCTCTCGTCCCTTCTCGTCCCTTTTCTCTCGTTTCTTTTGTCCCTCTACTCTCTTCTCCTTCCTAACCTCCCTTTTTTCTCTCGTCTCTTCTCGTCCCTTTTCTCTGGTTTCCTTTCTTCCCTCTACTCTTCTCCTTAACCTTCCTTTTTCTCTCGTCTCTGCTAGTCCATTTTCTCTCATTTCCTTTCGTCCTCCTACTCTCTTCTCCTTCTTAACCTCCCTTTTTTTCTCGTCCCTTTTCTCTCGTTTCCTTTCGTCCTCCTACTCTCTTCTCCTTCTTAACCTCCCTTTTTTCTCTCGTCTCTTCTCGCCTCTTTTCTCCCGCGTCTTTCCATCCCTCTACTCTCTTCTCATCCTTAACCTCCCTTTTTTCTCTCGTCTCTTCTCGTCCCTTTTCTCTCGTTTCTTTTCGTCCCTCTACTCTCTTCTCCTTCTTAACCTCCCTTTTTTCTTTCGTCTCTTCTCGTCCATTTTCTCTCGTTTCTTTCCATCCCTCTACTCTCTTTTCCCTCTTAAGCTCCCTTTTTCTCTCGTCTCTTCTCGTCCCTCTTTCCTCGTTTCTTTTCGTCCCTCTACTCTCTTCTCCTTCTTAACCTCCCTTTTTTCTTTCGTCTCTTCTCGTCCATTTTCTCTCGTTTCTTTCCATCCCTCTACTCTCTTTTCCCTCTTAAGCTCCCTTTTTCTCTCGTCTCTTCTCGTCCCTCTTTCCTCGTTTCTTTTCGTCCCTCTACTCTCTTCTCCTTCTTAACCTCCCTTTTTTCTTTCGTCTCTTCTCGTCCATTTTCTCTCGTTTCCTTTTGTCCCTCTACTCTCTTTTCCCTCTTAACCTCCCTTTTTTCTCTCGTCTCTTCTCGTCCCTCTTTCCTCGTTTCTTTTCGTCCCTCTACTCTCTTCTCCTTCTTAACCTTCCTTTTTTCTTTCGTCTCTTCTCGTCCCTTTTCTCTCGTTTCCTTTCGTCCCTCTACTCTCTTTTCCCTCTTAACCTCCCTTTTTTCTCTCGTCTCTTCTCGTCCCTTTTCTCTCGTTTCTTTCCATCCCTCTACTCTCTTCTCCTTCTTAACCTACCTTTTTTCTCGTCTCTTCTCGTCCCCTTTCTCTCGTTTCTTTTCGTCCCTCTACTCTCTTCTCCTCCTTAACCTCCCTTTTTTTTCTCTCGTCTTCTCGTCCATTTTCGCCTCGTTCTTTTAGATCATTATTTAAAAAATGTTGTATGTACGTATTTTTATTTCAGTTTTTTTAACGTGGATTAGGTATACGTTCATATTAAGTATGAATGGGGATTTAGTGTGATACTCCAAAATAGTCAATTCCGATATCCCCACGGGAATAGTCTTAGGCCTATATAGTTAACAGGTTGCAGTTATGCTATGGGTTTATGCCATTTTTACTCACAATATTCCATACACAGACATGTATTAAATTTTCTGGCTTATAGTAGGCCTTCAGTCGAATACCTTGACACTGCGCATGCGTCGTGACTTGACCAGTACAACGCTGTGTTGATTGTAAGTAGCCAATATACAGCGTGCTTAGTGTATTGTCGGACCATCGGATCTGTGCCCCTTCAGCGCTGTCGTCGTTCTTGGAAAAGTTAACACCTGTACTCACTCCATTCCACCCGCTTTCCTCCCACCACGTTAAACAGCAGGCCACGAACCTTGCGAAATAGGGATGTTGCCAAACTTCCGTCA